>NW_016803881.1:854694-873600 GCF_001698545.2 Rhinopithecus bieti | reverse complement strand
GAGGGAGAGGGGGAGGGTGGGAGGGCCAGAAGGAAGGAAAAGAAGGAACCCAGGTTCCCAATTGGCAGCAGTACCCACTTCCAACCCCTACGTTGCCACTTCCACCTCGGCAGGAAAGTTGCCCCTTCTCCAGCCATCCAGGGCACCTGTACTCTTTCACTGGGGATGGAGCTGGGCACCGGTTCAGGCATCGGAGGGGTGGTGCAGGGAACCCGCCCCTTCACCTCTTGCCCCTGGCACGGGGCGGTGACTCCAGAGCTGGGAGCCTGGCAGCGTCCTCACGCCGGGAAGGCAGGCGCCCCCCTGCGGGCGGCCCGAGCCCTGGGCCCCCTTCCCCCGGGAGTTGCTCAAGACGCCGGGTGACTCCTCCCCGGGGACCCTCCCCTTCTGGGAGGCGTCACTCTCCTCACCCCTGGGTCCGGACCCCCGGCGGCTTCTCGCGCGCGACCCAAGCGGGAGACAAGTCGCGGCCACCTGCTCCGGAGCTGGGGAGCCCGGGCGCCGGGCGCCGTCCGCCCGCGCGTCGGTTCATGTGCCCTGGGCCCCATGGAGCTGCGGGTCAGCAACGCCAGCTGCGAGAACGGTGCGTACGGCAGGGCTGGGGACCAGGCAGGCTCCGCGCTTCGCGCCCTCCCCTCGTTGCCACCCCTCTCCCTCGCATCCTCTCCTCCCAAGGGGGCCAAAGCTGGGGAGGGGGAGGGCCAGCACGAGGTGGCTCCCACCCAGCTTTGAAGATCAGGGTTCTGGCTGAGACTTCACTTTCATCTTCGCAGCTGGGGTGGCTGAGAGGAGGCAGGGAAGGAAAGGATGTCCCTGGGTTGAGATGGGGGGGTTAGTTGGGGCAGGCATTTTGTCGACAGCAGACACTCTGAGAGGTAGGGGTGGGGGATTCTGTGCTTTTAATGTATAGTTGCTTCAGGTTTTAGTACCTGCGCAGTTGGGCTTTCTCTTTGGGTCAATGGGAGGACTCCGCAGGATGATCTTGTCTTTGGAAAAGAAAGAGAAAGAACTACAGGAAGGGGTAAAGAAAGCCCGTTGGCTTCCTATTGCGTTCTGATCATAAAGCAGGTAGTGGACTAGGCCCTTTACCTGCATTATCTCACTGAATCCTCTAGAAGGTAGGTAGGTATTATTATTTTACTATCTTGCTATCCCCATTCTAAAGATCCAGAAACTGAGGCTCTGAACAGCTAATAATTTGCTCAAGGTAATACAGTAAGGAAATGGAATATAGATCCAGGGCTAGTGGACAGTAAGACCTCGACTCCTTCCTTGGTGTGGCTCCACTTTCCTACCTTGTCTTGGAACTGCAGACTGTGAGATATCCCTGTTTCTCTAACCTCTTCCCTTCTACAGTGAAGCTTTCAAAGCCAGCCCATTAGGTGTCTGACTTTGGTTTCCTGAATAAGGCAGGCCATTTTCATCCTCACCTTTTCTCTGGGCCAGAATGTGTTCCCCAGTCCTAGCATATTCCGGAAGGGATGACAGGAATCGGCCTATGCTCAGAATTGGATTACTTTGGCCATCAGCCCTCTGTCTTCTACTTTTCACTGCAGTGGGAGAATTTGACTCAATGGAGGGTGCTGAGCCCTTGGGTGCTGCAGGCTTTACTGTGATAGCCAAGTCCATCCACAGAGGGTTCTTTGGCTCCACCTGCTAGAGGTGTACCTTCAGGGAGCAGGGGAAGGGCGTGGGGATGAGTTTGGTCTTCCTCTCAGGAGTCACCTCCCCTAACCCATGTCATCCCAGGCTCTGGCTCATTTCCTGGGCCCAGGGAACTCCCCAGATTCAGCTCTTAGGCAAGGAAGCCTGAGCTGGAGAAACAGGAATGAGCAGCACAGAACAAGTCTGATTAGGGACTGAGATGCCTCTTGTCTCATCTTCCCTTGATTGTGACACGGGTTTTGGAAAGAGAGATCTCACACTGCAAAAGACACATGAATGTGCCCTAGTGGGTGCCGGATCCAGATCTTTCACCAGATGTTGGGGTGACCTCAGCAAGCCCTTCCCCTTCTCAGTTTCCCCAGCTGAAAATAAGAATTTAGGCTGCTTTCTAAGGGCTCTTCAAGCTCTGTTATTCATGGGTCTGTGTCATGGAAGAAAGGTCAACATTGCCCTTAGTCTGTTCCACCAAGATGCCACTCTGCACTGCAGATGTGCCAGAGCCAGAGCTGCTTGACCATGGACCTGGGGTCCCTTCCAGGCACTGGCTGGGAGTTCTAGGTTGGTGGGAGGGATAGTTGGTTAAGGCTTACATCCTTGGCATAGGGACCTGGGCCTTGGTGACACACAGCTTGAAAAAGGCTACCTCCAGAGGTCACAAACTCAGATGCCTACAAAGGCCAAGCACATGCCAGAAATTACTGAAAGGAGCCAGATAAGACTCTTGGGGAACTGCAGAAAGTATGTCCTGTTTTAGGGGCAACACTGCCCAGCTGCAGCCAGTGGTTGCCTTAGAAGAGGGCGCAATATGGTGAGCAGGCCTGATTTTTCACCGTAGCCTCACACCTGAATTTTCATGGAAAATCTCCCAATTTTTAAATGTCAATGCCTCTTAGGGCCAGGCACGGTGGCTCACGTCTGTGATCCCAGTGCTTTGGGAGGCTAAGGCAGGAGGATAGCTTGAGGCTAGGAGGTCAAGACCACCCTGGGCAACACAGTGAGACCCCCCATCTCTACCCAAAAAACAAAAACAAAAACAAACAAAAAGCCTCTTAGGAGGCCAGATGCTACCTGCTTTATTGAGGTGTGTGGTGGTTAAGAGCATGGGCTTTGGCATCAGATAAGCTTAGAATCTGACACTGGCTTTACTACTTAGTACCCATGTTTTGGCTTTGGGCAGGTTACTAAACTTATCAGAGCTTTGGTTTCTTCAACTAAAAGCCTAGAAATGATTGTCGTGCCTGTTTTCAAGTGGTCACTAGTGACCCTCCTGGAAAAGCCCAGAGCAGAGGACCATGTGAGTGGTAGCACTGGAGAATTACTGGCTATTCTTTGCAGTTTCATTGAACTTGTGTACTTCTTCTGACTGAGGGTCTGCCCCTTTGCCCATGTTTGTATCTGGCACGTGGTGGTACAAATTTGTTCTGGTCATGCAAAGAAAGCCCCTAGCTAGAGTGAGCACTCACTGAACATTATTATTTTTGGATGGAGGCACAGTATATGCGTATAGCGCTGCAGTAGCAGAAGCACAGGATTTGAAACAGTGGCCAATTCCAATATTTTAAAAGTGTGCAAATGTCCCCAGTGTGACTCTCTCACCATGGTCTTCCCATCCAGGTTCCCTGCTCCACCTCTACTGCTCCTCCCAAGAAGTCCTGTGCCAGATTGTCAGTGACCTCAGCCCTGAGGTGCCCAGCAATGCCACCTTTCACAGCTGGCAAGAAAGGATCAGGCAGAACTATGGCTTCTACATCGGCCTGGGCCTGGCCTTCCTGTCCAGCTTCCTCATCGGCAGCAGCGTCATCCTCAAGAAGAAAGGCCTCCTGCGACTCGTGGCCACGGGAGCCACTAGAGCTGGTAGGTTCCTGGGCCAGGAGAGGATGGGGCACAGGGCAGCTGAACCCTCACAGGGGCCAGGGCTGCAGTCTAAGAGGATGGCCTCAGCGAGATACAAAAGGCTCATTGTCAACCCTGTCTGGAATCCCACCTGCCAACAGGGTTAGGGTTTAGGGTTAAAAAGGAAGGTCTCCAACAGGAGGTCTCAGTTTAGAGAGCCAGCAGGAGGACTTCCTTTAGAATCCAATTTCCTGAGACCTTAATGGTGTGTTTATTAGAGGAGGGAAGGGACAAGTCTCAGTACCAAGAATCAGATACTGCGGGTCTGGTCTTGGTCTTACTTCCTACCAGCGTCATCACAGGCAAGTCACAGCTTCTCTGCAAAATGGAAATAGCTACCTCTGCTGACAGCAATGTCAGACGCTGGTGTGCCCTCACTTGCCATCCGATTGAGCTCCCTACTGGGCTGCCAGAAAATAGTGAGGTCTCTGACCCCAAGGGATTTGCTTGTTTGGGAAATAAGATGTTTTTCTGTGAAACAGTGCTTAAGAAAAGAAATCCTGTACAGAAGGACTCATTCATTTAATCACCATTTATCGCATGCCTGCTGTATGCCAGGGACAATGCTAGACATGGGGATTCAGTGTCTTCATGGAACCTTCAGTCAAGTGGAAGAGACAGATGAGTCAGTAGGCAGTTGTTTTATCATGTGTTAAGTACCATCATGGGGAAAACACAGCCTGCTATGGGGGAATATTTTGGAGGGGTGTGTAAAGCCCAGACTCAGGAGATTAGGGAAGGTTTTTCTAGAAGAGATGATCTCTAAACTGAGACCTAGATGATGAGGAGACAGCAAGGTAAAAGGGGAAAGAGGGAGACAGTGTTCCAGGCAGAAGGGATAACATGTGCAAAGGCTGAGAGGTGAGAGAGCTTGAGTGATATTAGAAATCGAAAGTCATTCAGGATGGCAGGAGCAGGAGGGGTGCGTGGTGAGCGAAGGGCCAGCTCATGAAGGGTCTTGTAAACGGAAGCACAGAGCCTAAGTGCAATTGTTAGGTGACTGAAAGGTTTTAGGCAGGGGAGTGACACAGACTAATTTGCAATTTGAAAAGATCCCCGGTTGCTGGGTGAAGAACGGATGAGGGGACAAGCCTGGAGCCTGGGAGACCAAGTAGGTGAGCGAAAGGACAGAACTTGGGCCCGGAAGATGGAAATGGGAATGGAGACAAGTGGCGGATTCCAGAGCTAGTTTTTGAAGGTAGAGCTTACCAGCTTTGATACAGGTTGGCTTCAAGCAAGGGGGGGCGGAGGAAGGAGTCAAGGATGACTCATGCTTTTGACTTGAGTAACTGGGGAGATGAAGGTGCTATTTCTTGAGATGAAGAGCGTCGAAGGAGGAACAGGTTTATGGGAAGATGATGCATTCAGGTTTGGACATGTTCAATTTAATGTTTCTATGGGATATTGCACTTTGGAAGCAGACTATTAGGGTTCTAATTCTGGCTCCTCAATTCCTGGTGATTCAATTCTGGGCTAGAAAAGTATCCATTTCTATGCCTCAGTTTCCTCATCTATAAAATGGAGATAAGAATAGTACCAGCCTGAAGGGTTATAAGAAAATGCAACATAGTTAGAGTCATACCTAGCACAGAGTAGCACTAGGATTGGCATTACTGTTGTCTCAGTCAGAGGTCCCCACAGTTAGAGGTACTAGTGCAAACACTAGCACTAGTACTGGTATTACTGTTATCTCAGTAGGAGGTTCCCACAGTTAGACGTATAGGTCTAGAGCCCATGTGGGCTGCAAAATGAATAGCTGTAAGGTGCAGGGATGAAGCCGGGAACAATGGTCTTTGCTATTCCACCCTTCACTTCTAGACAAGTGTTGGAAAGGCCAGAGAACTCCCAGAGTGCCAGGGAAATTTCTGCTTGTGCTCAGAGAAGGTATTATCGACCATTCAGAATGACAGCTTCCCTGGAATAGGTTTTTTTCTCCAATCTGCTATTTCAGTATCTTCGGTGATTTCAACCCTTAGAGTAGAATGCTCTCAGAGTTCTTAACATTTACAGGAAATTCTGACCTTTTTAGGAACCCGATGAAAACAAGAAACCTTTTCCTTAGAAAAGTGGGCATTCCCAAAAAGCAACATAAGATTTTTGGATTTGTATGAAACTACCTTAAACCCATCTATCATCATCCATCATTATTGTCATCGTTGTTGCTAATGTTATTGAGTATTGACTATGTGCCAGGTCCTGAACAAAGCAGACACAGTTCCTGGCTTTGCAGAGCTTCCATTTTACTGGGTGAAATGTCATAAAATAAGAAGATCAACTAAAATTATAAACAACAATGCCATGAAAGAGAAGAGCTGCTCAGTAAGAGAACCCCAGCTGGGTGCAGTCACTCACACCTGTAATCCCAGCACTTTGGGAGGCTGAGGTGTCAGGATCATTTGAGTCCAAGAGTTTGAGACCAGTCTGGGCAACATAGCGTGACCCCATCTGTACAGAAAACTTTTTTAAATTAGCCAGGCATGGTGGCATATGACTGTAGTCCCAGCTACTCAGGAGGCTGAGGTGGGAGGATCCCTTGAGCCCAGGAGTTTGAGGCTTCATTTAGTTATGATCGTGCCACTGCACACTCCAGCCTGGGCGACCAAGCGAGACCCTGTAGTGGGGGAGGGAGGGAAGGAAAAAGGTAAGGAAGAAAGGAGGGAGGAGGGAGGGAGGGAAGGAAGAGAGAGAGAAAGGAAAGAAGAAAGGAAGGAAGGAAAGGATGGAGGGAGGCAGGGAGACAGGGAACTCCAACAGGAAATAATAGAAATCAGGGAGTCAGGGATGGCATCGTAGGGGAAGCAACAGTCACACAGCAACCTGTAGAGTGAGTGTAAGTTTAGGCAAATATTAGTAGGAAGAGTATTCTGGATACAGGGAAAGCGTGTGCAAAGGCCTCGAGGCAGAAAAGAGCTCATCGTTTTTGGAGAACTAAGAGAGAGGAGAAGAGTGGCAGGAGATGTGCTTGGACAGGTGAGTAGAGCCAAGACTATGCATGGTCTTGTTTAGGATTCTGGTCTTTATCTTGAGAGCACTCAGAAGCCATTGGTTAGCCATAAGTTGAGGAGGGACATAATCTGATTTGCATTCTTTTTTTTTTTTTTTTTTTTGAGGCATAGTCTCACTCTGTCACCCACGCTAGAGTGCAGTGGCGCCATCTCGGCTCACTGCAATCTACGCCTCCCAAGTTCACGCCATTCTCCTGCCTCAGCCTCCCAAGTATCTGGGACTACAGGCGCCTGCCACCACACCTGGCTAATTTTTTGTATTTTTAGTAGAGATGGGGTTTCACTGTGTTAGCCAGGATGGTCTTGATCTCCTGACCTTGTGATCTGCCTGCCTTGGCCTCCCAAAGTGCTGGGATTACAGGTGTGAGCCACCATGCTCGACCCTGATTTGCATTCTTAAAAGACCACTGGTTAACATGAAAAGAAAAATAGGTTATTAAAGGGTCAAGAGTGGAACTAGAGTAACTATGAAGGAGGCTGTTGCCTCAACCTGGAGCAGGGATGACAGTGCCTTGGTGTAGCGGGTAGCAGTGGAGTGGACACATGCAAGATGCTTTTTGGAGACAGAGTTACCAGTTGCAGAAGGAGAGAGAGGAGTCAAAGAGAAGTTCCCTGGTTTCTGGCTTAAGCAACCGGATAAATGAGAGTGCCACTTACTGTGTTTCATTTGGCAGGTGGGTGGGGAACATTTAAAACCAAGAGCTCCACTTAGGACAGAGATTGAGATTCCTGTGAGAAATCCAAGAGGAGATGTGAAGTAAGCAGTTGGATATATACCTGGACTCAGAAGGAAGGTCCAGGCTACAGATACAGAGGCAACAGATATACATGGTATTTAAAACTTTAGGAACAAATGAACCCACCCAGGAGAAGGCCCAGAACCAAGCCTCAAGGAGCAGCCCTTAGAGGCCGGGAAGTGAGCAGAGAGTTAGGAAAGGTGCCTGAGAACGTGTGGCCAAGTTCCATCCTAACTTTGTGTCCATTCCCTCCACAGTGGACGGAGGCTTCGGCTACCTGAAAGATACAATGTGGTGGGCTGGATTTCTCACCAGTAAGTGGGTTGTTTGCTACTAGTAACAGTGGCCTATTGATAGCAGGGCCAGAGATAAAGGGAGGGGTGGGTGGGGCATTTTTGTCTCTAGTATGGCAAGTGTCCATCTGAGGCCCAGATTCACAGGGGAAAACCTTGACAACCTTTGCAGGGAGAATATCTTACCCTCAAAGCCAGTCTTCATCCATGAAGCGTCTACTCCCCGAGAGGTTTGCACACAGCTGGCAACAAGGAAGGTGTATTTTCTCAACTTCCCTTTAAACATAGCTCTATAGCTCTGTTGGTAGTGGACTCTTGACTTTTACATGGTAGAAGCTGGAACTCCTAGGCCAACTTCCCCCAGTCCACAGGCAGTTAATGTGTTGGCCCACTTAGAACATAGCTGGTCCGTTACTTAAAGTTTGCCCAAATTTGCATACTCCCACATTTCCCCCACTTTCCACCCATCCTCTCCTGCTATCAAACCCTGACTCTTTTAGGTGGAAAATTAACGAGGTTTCTATTTGTAATCCCCCTACATCAAGTTTTGATCCCCATCTCAGCCAGAGCTATCCCAGTGACGATCTCCTTTTAAAGGAGAGACCCAGGTCATTCTCTATCAGCAGAGAGATGGAAAAGACACTTTTCCGATAACCACAGCTATCACATATTGAGGGCTTACCATGTGCTAAACTTTCTAAGTGTTATCCTGTATATTAACTCAGGAGTTTACAAATTGGAAAACTCGGATGGAGAGAAAAGACTTGCCCCTTGGGAACGTCAGATTTTTCTTTTCTTTTCTTTTTTTTTCTTTTTGAGATGGAGTTTCACCTTTGTTGCCCAGGCTGGAGTGCAATGGCAAAATCTCAGCTCACCACAACCTCCACCTCCAGGTTCAAGTGATTCTCCTACCTCAGCCTCTCAAGTAGCTGGGATTACAGGCATGCGCCACCATGCCCGGCTAATTTTTTTTTTTTTTTTTAGTAGAGATGGGGGTTTCTCCATGTTGGTCAGGCTGGTCTCGAACTCCCAACCTCAGGTCATCCGCCTGCCTCGGCCTCCAAAAGTGCTGGGATTACAGGCGTGAGCCACCACGCCCAGCCAGGAATGTCAGATTTTTCTAATCACCTGCTTGTAGTTCTAGACTCCTCACAATTCTCCTGGAAAAGAGGGGTCCATGGACCAATTGGTACCTGGAGAATCAATAATTGTAACTGTTTCTGCCTTTGATAATTAACACTTCCTAGAATTTAAATTAAAGATCTAGTGCAAAATACTGGCAGTCCCTGAGACAAATTTGTGCCTGGACTAGAAGCCACGAGGCCTAAAGAACAAGAGGGCTTCTACCCCATAAGCATGTCACGTGACCTTGGGCTCAGGGCCTTAGCTTCACCATCTTCAAAATGGAAGGATCCGATCTGGATAGATTGGGACTGACGTTTGATCAGACTCTCCAGGGAGAGAGCGTACGGATCAGGATTTTAAGGAATGCTGGTCTGGGATTCTCCAGCTGGTTGCACACGGAATGATTCGTCTGGAACAGAGATGGTGCTTCTGTGCCATGCTAGCCTCTTTTCTGTCTTCATTTCCTAGTGGCTGCTGGAGAAGTTGCCAACTTTGGAGCCTATGCATTTGCACCTGCAACAGTCGTCACGCCTCTGGGAGCACTGAGTGTCCTCATAAGGTTATTGTCCCCTCTCTAGCCCTCTCTTATTCTGTTTCGTTTTCAGTTTGTTGAGGCCTGGAATTGCCAAGTGGGATCGACTGCCAGTTGGCAATCAGGGACCTGGGTTGGTCTCAGCCTCCAGAAAGAGGCAGTGTGCTGTTCAGAGCTATAGACCCTGGGAATGTTTGCTGCCACTTGCCCCAGCATCCCCTTGACTGACTGGGTAATAGAGAGGCAGGCCAAGCCCAAACCAGTTGGAAGGGCTTCCACCATCAACAGGCTGAACGGTGCATGCCAGTATTTTGGTGCTGCAATTAGATGCAGCATACAAGTTAAGAGCATGTGCTCCGGATTAACGCTGCCTTAGTTCTAATCCTCGCTCTGCCACTTAGTAGTTTTGTTACCATAGGCAAGTCGTGTAAGCCACTTAGTCACTCAAAGCCTCATTTTTCCCATCTGCAAAATGAGGATGCCAATAATACCTACTGGAGGCATTGTTCTGAGGATTGAATGAGATAATGCACAGAAAATGCATAGTACAGAGCTGGTACCAAACAATAACCACGGCTGTCACATAGTGAGAGCTTAGTATGTGCTGAACAGTCTGAATGTATCCTGCGTATTAACTCATTTAATCCTCACAGCATCCCTAGCTGAGCCCAACAGAGGTTAAGCAACTTGGCCAAAGTCACCAGGTTCTAAGAGGTCAGGCAGGATTCTAACCCAGGCAGTCTTAATTCGAAAGTCAGTGGGCTTCATTGCTATGCCACGTTGCCTCTCAAGTAAACACTCAACAAATGTTTGATAGTTTTAAAAATAATTGACACTAAATGTCTGTGCTTCCCACTGCCCCCTGAGCTACAAACACAGAGCCAGCTCCTCTGTGGGGGTCCTGGAGCCCCATCTGAAGGAGACCAACCTTGGCCTAACCTTGGAACGCTGGTAAATCCTAGCACACCACACCCAGTACCCATCATTTGTTTTACTGTCTTGATGAAAATTTTGCAACATTTGCACACTCAAAAACCAAATAGAACTCATGCTGTACAACTGGCCTGACTCATGCTGTATAACTGGCCCAACACAGCTGATGTAGCTGTGATACCATAATTGCATATCCGATTAGTTTGCAAATTCCTACTCCGGGGAAGCTGGGAGAGCCATGAAATCCTTGTGTGTGACCCCTGCCTGCATGAATAATCTCTTGAATGGGACATTGTGGCCAAAATGTATTTGGTAGTTTCAGAGGAAAGACGGAAGACCGACAAGAGAGCTTAGATATCAATCTCCTCTCTCCTGACAACTTGAAGCAGGATTTTTGAGGCTAATTGTGTCCTGAGACAGCCAATAGGTTTTTACCCTAAACTAATGCCACCTTTGTGAAGAGACAGAAGCATGCCCCTGAGATCATATGAGGCTTGCCCGTGATTTTTTTCCCTTCCTTTCTCGCCTCTGCTGGCTTGGCTCGAGGATGTGAGGGGAATGGAAATCATGGCACCACGGCGCGACAAGGAACTGGAGATAATTTGCCCAGAAATTGAAGACTCAGGGAAGTCACAAGGATCCTCTTCAATGAGGCATAGAAGAAAACCCACGAGCTTTATAATTAGAAAGGACTCGAGCTGAATTCCTGGTTCCACTACTTGCTAGTCATTTGAACTTGCCAAGTCATTTTAACTTCTTTGAGATTCAGTCTTCTCATCTATCAACTGGAGATAGTATATTTCACTTTGCAAAGAATTGTGAGATGCTAGTGAGGTAGACAGGAAGTTCCTAGCACCATACATAGTAGGTAATAAATGCCTAAGATACGGTACCTGTGATTGTCACTGAGGTTGTTTATATTGGCTTATATAAATGAAAGAAATAATAGATTTGTTATGGACGACCCGAGGAGCAGAGCTGGAGCAAAAAATAGAAATTACCAGGAGGCATAGTTTTGGTAAATGATTAGAGCAAATCTACAACAGCCTCATTTGGCTTGTGAAGGGGTGGGCTCTCTGCCACCAGAGGTGTCTATAAGCCAAAGCTGAAAGCCATCTGTTGGCAGTGCTAAGAGAGGATGTGTCCATTGGGCAGGCAGTGTGACAAGAGCATTTTGAAGTGTTCTTCCAACTCTTCTGTTTGGGAATACCTTCAATCTCTAAAATGGTAGAAATTCACCTGCATTTCTATTCCTCCAGCACATATTCTAACACTCCCAGAAATGAGTTTCTATATAAACCATTTTTTTGCCCCCCACCCCCCCAGGAGAACTGAGGGTGGTGGGAAGCACAGACATTTTGTATCAATTATTTTTAAAACTACCAGACATTTGATGAGTGTTTACTTGAGTGGCAACGTGGCATAGCAGTTAAGCCCCCTGACTCTGGAATTAGACTGCTTGGGTTAGAATTCCGGTCTGGCCTCTTAGAACCTGGTGACCCTGGCCAAGTTGCTTAACCTCTCTTGGACTCAGCTAGGGATGTTGTGAGGATTAAATGAGTTAATACATGAGATACATTCAGAATGTTCAGCACATACTGAGCCCTCCATATGTGACAGCTGTGTTTATTCTTTGGTACCAGCTCTATACTGTGCATTTTCTGTGTGTTATCTCATTTAGTTCCTGAGAACAATGCCCCCCCCCATGGATATTATTAGCATCCCCATTTTGCAGACAGGGACAATGAGGCTTAGGGTGGTCACATGACTTGCCCATGGTAACATAAGTTTTTTTGGAAGAAAAACTTCCACGTGAGAGAGTAGTGAGTTCTGATCTGTAGTTCTCTGGGAGTGCTTGCTCAGGCCCAATTTTTCTTTGGGACTCTGGGACACGCATATCGGCTCTAATCCCCTTCTCCCATTTCCATGTGCAGTGCCATCCTCTCCTCATATTTCCTGGGAGAGAGTCTGAACCTGCTGGGGAAGCTGGGCTGCGTGATCTGTGTGGCCGGCAGCACAGTGATGGTGATACATGCCCCTGAGGAAGAGAAGGTCACCACCATCATGGAGATGGCTTCCAAGATGAAAGACACAGGTAGACTCCAAGCCCCCAAAGAGCAGGAAAATACTGGAGGTTGAATGCCCCCCACTGCCCCATAAAAGGTCAGATTGGGCCGAGCGCGGTGGCTCACGCCTGTAATCCCAGCACTTTGGGAGGCCGAGGTGGGCGGATCATGAGGTCCGGAGATTGAGACCATCCTGGCTAACACAGTGAAACCGTGTCTCTACTAAAAATACAAAAAATTAGCCAGGCATGGTGGCAGGTGCCTGTAGTCCCAGCTACTTAGGGGCTGAGGCAGGAGAATGGCATGAACCCGGGAGGCGGAGCTTGCAGTGAACCGAGATGGCGCCACTGTACACCAGCCTGGGCGACAGAGGGAGACTCAGTCTCAAACAAACAAACAAAATTCAGATTGGGTTCTGACCATCTCAGGTGCTGCCACCTAGAGGAGAAGGCAAGCTAAAGAAGAAATGTTAATGGGCTGGTACTTGTTAGCGAGGGAGGCTAGCTTAAAGGCTTCCAGGCCTGGTATGTATGGGTACCGTTAATAAGTGTTTATTATGTGCCAGGCACTGTTATGAATGCTTTATATACATTATCTCACTGAATCCCACAAAACAGCTTTATGAGGATGATCCTATTGTTGGTCCTCTTTTACAAATGGGGAAACTGAGTTCTTGGGGGTTTAACAACCTAACCAAGTTATTAGAAAGTCATGAAGCTGGGACTGGAACCCGTGTTTGTCTGAATCTAGGGCCCATGATCTTAATGCTACCTCCCACTGCCATGAGTCTGGGCCCTAGACACAGCCTGCACCCTCCACAGCTGGGTGATCCTTCTCCCTCTCCTCCTGAAGGGTTCATCGTGTTTGCTGTGCTTCTGCTGGTGTCATGCCTCATCCTCATCTTTGTCATCGCCCCACGTTACGGGCAAAGGAATATCCTCATCTACATCATCATCTGCTCTGTGATCGGGGCCTTCTCCGTGGCTGCTGTCAAGGGGCTGGGCATCACCATCAAGAACTTCTTCCAGGGGCTGCCAGTTGTCAGGCACCCACTCCCCTACATCCTGTCCCTCATCCTGGCACTGTCCCTCAGCACTCAGGTCAACTTCCTCAACAGGGCACTGGACATTTTCAACACCTCCCTAGTGTTCCCCATCTACTACGTGTTCTTCACCACGGTGGTCGTTACCTCGTCCATCATCCTCTTCAAGGAGTGGTACAGCATGTCTGCTGTGGACATTGCGGGCACCCTCTCGGGCTTTGTCACCATCATCCTGGGCGTGTTCATGCTGCATGCTTTCAAAGATCTGGACATCAGCTGCTCCAGCTTGCCCCACATGCACAAAAACCCACCCCCTTCTCCCGCTCCAGAACCCACTGTCATTAGACTGGAAGACAAGAACGTCCTTGTGGACAATATAGAACTCGCCAGCACCTCATCGCCAGAAGAGAAACCCAAAGTATTTATAATCCATTCTTGAAGCTTGGAATATGTGAGTGAGAGGATGAGCCCAGTGGTACAGCCTGACCTCCCAATTTCAAAACCACCTGGTTATTTTCCAGTGCAACTGTTACCAATGGGCTCTCTTTTCTTGAGAAGTTCATTTATACCTCATCACTGTTTCCAGGAGAAACATCTCTACCCAAATAGCAATGGTGGCAGAACTTCCTGGAAACAGACTCAGTGACCAAATACCCAAGTTTACATCAGTGCCTGCAGGTCCCCTGGACCTCCCTTCTCCTTCATTCTTTCGGTGCCGTCTCTATGCCATTGGGAAGAAGGTGGAATCTGACCCATTGAATGTAGCACAGTCCAAGGAGTTCACTGAGATATTGGTCATTGGGAGTTCCTTTACACCAATTCTCCTCCTGAGACGGAATCTCCGTTGTTGTTGTTGTTGTTGTTGTTGTTGTTTAGCCCAAGGATGACATAGAGCTGGCTCCCAGAGGCCCAAAGGGCTATTGGCCATGCCTCCCTATCTAGAGCTGACAGGGACACGACCAATGTAAAATATCCTGTTGCTCCTGTCACTTCCTCTTTGGAGGCAGAAGCAAGACCTCAGCTGACCTTCTTACTGTGAAAGCCACTTGATGTCTCAGGGAAAAATGTCAACCAGCTCATTCCCCGAGCACTCCAGCCTGGCAGTCAGCACCTCGGTATCCACCCAGTCCATCCCACCATCACCCCTTCCCCCTCTACTTACATCCTAAGGAGTCAGTCACTGAGACATAAAGGCAGTAATCGCAGAACTGGAAACAAAACAATAATAGAACCACAGCCAAACTCTGGTGGCCAAACCCAGTGTTTTCATTTTGTCTTACTCTGAAAAAAGAACAGCAAATTCACTGCTTCAAAGTGGCCTGGCTGCCAAGCTAGAATTTGGCAGAATGCACTTTTCTATTCCTCAAGGAGTCAACCAACTTATGATCTGGGGAGGTGGGAAGAGGATGAGGAGCAAAGTTGGGATGTGGCAGAAGACAGTCCCAGGCTGTCTGGATACTAGGGGCTAACTTTTTTGTTGACTCTGGTGCTCATCCAGGAACTTAGAAGAAAAGAACTCAGGGGTAATTTCTGGGCTGCAGCCTTAAAGGCTTGGACAGTGGGATCAGCTGTGAATCTCAATGGCCAAGTGGAGGTGCAGACTTGGCATGGGATGCATTCTAGCTGCTGACCAGATTGCCACCGAGTCCCCCACTCCACTGATGAGCTGTCACACTGGGAAGTAGCATGCCCTGACTGTTCCAACACCACCTGCTATGGGGAGTACCTTTGGTCCCTTCACATTTGGCCAGAGGCATACAAAAAACCAGAGCAGCTGGAGAGAGAGATAATTACTATTCCTTCCCTTCCCATCTCTTTTCTAGCTGCAAGAGTGCGGGGGTTGGAGAAGAACCATTAGAAAGGGAAATTAGTGGGCTGGTATATCTGGAAAGAGGGAAGACTTTGATCCTCAGCCCCAAGGTTGATGCAGGGCCTCCCCGGTGTGACTCTACCTGCACTCTATGTTTCTATCCTGTGCCCTAAGTGGGCCAAGCCCAGGTAAATTCCTGCTGGCCTTGGAGCTCCAAGGTTTGGCTGACCAGCAGACTGGCTCCTGACTCTTCAGCCTCAAATCCCCAGTTTTTGATGAATGTGGATTTCCGTCTGTAATTAAAAGCAATGCAACAACTTGGATCTTGAGAATGGCAGTAAACTGAGGGCCCTTAGAGTGTGGTCTGCAGGATCAAGAATAAAGATTTCAGATTATATTTATTTGATACTTGTGTCTTGACCTTCCTTGAGCATTGAGTGATTAAACTGGTTTTTCCAGTGCTGGAAGGACAGTCTCCAATCTCTGAATGAATGTGACTGCCAATAAAGCCCCTACCGTGTCTTTGATAGTTAACACCCTTGGTAGAGTGGGAAAGATAGTTTTCGAAATGGAGTCAGTTGAAGACAACTCATCCCTAGTTAACACCTGAGCCCTTACCAGGCATAGTAGGTGCTTCCTGTGAATTCTCTCTTTAACTCCTCACAAATCCTCAAGTTGGATATGTTTTTATTCCCATTTATAGATGAGGAAAGGAACTCAAAGAGGTTAAATAATTGCCCAAGGTCACACAGCCAGGAAGAGCAAAGTCAATATCTGGTTCAACCACCAGGCATCATGCATCTCTCCAAGACTAACCTTGCTCCCAATTGTATAATTTGTTTTGTTTTTTTGTGTTTTGAGACAGGGTCTGGCTGTGTCCCCCAGGCTGGAGTGCAGTGGTGTGATCGTAGCTCACTGCAGCTTCAAACTCCCAGGCTCAGATTTGGTAAAGACGAGGCCTTGCTGTGTTACCCAGGCTGGTCTCAAAACTCCTTTCCTAAAGTGATCTTCCCACCTTGGCCTCCCAAAATGATGAGATTTTAGGCCTGAGCCACTGTGCCTGGTGCATAATCTGCCACTACTTTATTCATTTATTTTCTTGTGATCTGTGCTCTTTCCCCATCTGGATACAAGCTTCATGAGAGTTGGCATTAATTTACTGCTTATCCTCAGTCCCTAGTACATCATAGGCACTAAAAAAACAACAAGATTGAAGGAACAATATCACAGTCCTTCCTTGCCCAGACTCTCCTGGGACCAGCACTCAATGCAAGGGAGATCCCAATAGAACGCTGCATGTTAAGCAAAGCAACTGTAAACTGATATAGTCAGCAATGTCTCAGCACATAGCCTGTGACAGGTGCTGTTGGGGGCTTTCACATACAGAACTTCATTGATGATCATGACACTTTTGAGGTAGGTATATTACTCCCATTTGTATAGTGAAAAGAGACTCAGAAATCTGGAACTTATCCAGGCCCACTTATCTACTGAGTAGAAAACAGAGTCAGGACTTCAACCAGCGTCTGTCCAACCAGGCTTTCTCCATTATGCTAGTGACCAACATGTGAGCATCACCCCAGAGACTGGCTGACAGCAGGGAAAGAGTGGCCTCTTAACCAGGAAGGGATGTGTAAGTGGGAAGCAATTTCATGAGCAGGCATGTTAGTAGTGAAAGCATTTGTGTTTAGATTTCTTTAGGGTCCATAGGCAACCTCATAACCATGAGAGGTTAGAAAAGTATAATCAGGCTTGTCGTGGTGGCTCACGCCTGTAATCCCAACACTTCAGGAGGCTGTGGCGGATGGATCCCATGAGGTCATCTCTACTAAAAATGTGAAAATTAGACAGGTATGGTGGTGGGCACCTGTCATCCCAGCTACACGGGAGGCTGAGGCACGAGAATTGCTTGAGCCTGGGAGGTGGAGGCTGCAGTGAGCTGAGATCTTGCCACTGCACCCCAGCCTGGGTGACAGAGAAAGACTCCATCTTTAAAAAAAAAAACAAAAAAAGTATAATCAGAGAGCAAGAAGCCCCTCCCAGTGTTTTTGTGAAGATTAAATGAGATAATCCTTATTTGTAAATTGCATGCAGTGGCTCGCATATGTTAAATACAGCTGCTCCTTGGTATCTGCAGGGGATTGGTTCCAGGACCCCCGTGAGTAACAAAATCTAAGGACGGCCAAATCCCTTATATAAAATGGTATAGTATTTGCATATAACCTACATATATCCTCCCATAGACTTTAAATCATCTCCAGATTTTTGGAATACCTAATACAATGTAAACGCTGTGTAACTCGTTGTTATACCGTATTTTAAAATTGTATTCCTTTTTATAGTTGTACTTTTTTTTTTTTTCAAACATTTCAATCTGCTGTTGGTTGAATCCATGGATTTGAAACCCACAGTTAGGGAGGGCTGACTGTATTCAGTAACTGTTACCTTCCATCATGGTTATTAATCCTCCATCTCTCCGATAGAACCTCAAAATTGAGGTAGGGATCAATGAGAGAATAAGAGTGGGATACTTTTATGGACTGGGAAGCACTAATGAATATGAGATGTGGTATCATGCAGGGTTCTGGAATTAGAAAGCACACCCAACTCTATCCCTGGCTGTGCCTACCTACCCAGCCCAAGAGACCTTAGGCAAGTGTCTCCCCTCTTTAAAGTATGATCCCTTGCCTTAATAAGATGAGGAGGTGAGCAGAGGCTCTCAGCTGTCTTCTATATTCAGAAGTGTAGGATGAGAAGAAACATCGAAGACTCTCAGGATTTAATAAGCAGCCTGCATCCAGGTGCAAAGACAAACAGCCCCCTCTACTGGTCATAGGAAAACATAAGCTTTGCTGTGGCTCAGGGTCCACCATGATGGCTTTATAGGCTGAACTCATGGTCCTTGCGGGAACTCTTTCTGGAGTCCACATCATGAATCTTATCTAATCTGAGCAGTAGGACATTACAACAAACACGCAATAAAAGAGTTGCCAAACCAGATAACATTGCAAATGACAAACGATTCATTTTAATTAAATACAAACAAGGAAAAAAGGCACCATGGCCCATTCAAGTATTTTGCATAGATGTACAAATATTGTAAACAATTAATAGGTGGACAAGAGAGAAGAAGATCTGTTTTCCGTGAACAATCTCCCAAATAAAAAGAAAATTCACATTGCCCTGGATCCCAGACACATACAAACGCACAGTGGACGGTGTGAGAGGACGTGTGGGGGGTGACTTTGGAAGTGTGGGCTTGGATTCTACAGAACCTCTCCTTCCCAGGCTTCCCTCGGGAAGGGGACCTTTCCAGTTGGTGTTCCCATGGCTTTCTTTGGTGTCCAGCAGAGCTGTTATACACGTGGTTAACACAATTACTGACTTTGGAACTGGTCCCCAATTTTCAAATTGCAAGTCTTCCATACCTTCTGTCAAATAAGAATAAATTAGGAAGTAGGCAGGGAGAGACTTTATTGGAAAGGCATATTGCAGGAGGTAGTGAGGGGCTATTGCTTCACGGGGAAGGGACTATGGCAGTACAAAAAACACTCCAACCAGAAAATCAGCAAGTCTCAGACCTTAAGATCTGCAAGTGTCTCAGAGCTAGGGCAGAAAAGGGCTTTACTTTTATAGGGAGAAGCCAGCAAGGCAGAAAGGAACCTACGGCTAGCAGGCAGTTACAAGATGGAGCCAGGTACCCAGGCTAAAGCTTCTACAGAGACAGGGAGATAGGGCACCAAATCCCTTGAGGTTTGTTTTAGAGATGGCTCCAAGGCTTGTAAAAAAAAAAAAAAAAAAAAAA
>NW_016803881.1:833348-854440 GCF_001698545.2 Rhinopithecus bieti | reverse complement strand
AAAAAAAAAAAAAAAAAAAAATTATTGGGTTGTAAAACTGGCAGGAGGTTAATTTCATTTTTAAAAAGATTTACCTACATCTCCATCTGCACAAACAGCTTGCTAACTCACTAACCCAAACTTGAGTTAAGTTTCCCTCCTCCCCACCAACCCTGGACTTTGGCCCCCCCCCAGCCCGAGCCCGCAAAAAGCCCCCCCCCTGGAAAAAAAAAAAAAAAAAAGGCTGGGCACAAAGTCATTCCCTGAACGTGGCTCTTTCTAGCCATGTTAATTCTTCCAATAAAAGAAAAGGCCTTTTCTGCCTGGGCTTTGAGACACTTGCAGATCTTGCCATCAGTGGGTCTGAGCCTTGTCACGATTCCCATAAGGCCCCTTCCTCTCCCCTTTGCAATATTCCCTTTCCCCTTCTGCAATCATGCTTTGGAATAAGGTTTCTCCGTCCCTAAGCCCAGATTTATTTGTATTTGACACCTCAAAACAGCGTACTGGGCACTGGAGAGAAAAGGGGATGCACAATGGCCAGTCTTCCTCCTGGGCAGCCTCCCTCAACAGAGCCAGGAGTGAAGAAGCATCAGTAGACCTGGTTGCCGAAAGTCTATCAAATTCCAAAACATTCCACCATCTTCCAGTTCACAGTACAACTTTATGGGATGGAGGTGATATGAAAATAATAAAACAAAACAAAACGAAAGGCAAGAAAACAACAACCCAGGCCTCTTTCTGGTGTGGTTCCAGGGAGGGTGGACTGCAGGTTCAGCCAGCTCACGCAGTCATTATGACTGTGGCGCTGTCACTTCAGAGCCATCTACCTCCTGATGTGAGGGAGAAAGGCTGGAGAAGCCACAGGAACCTCTGCGAGGCATGGGGTTGGGTTTTGAGGGTGCTGCTTGTTTGTTTTACAGGGGGGTTAAGGGGGATGTTTTCACCTTTACTTTCCAGGAACCAAAGCCTTGAGGCAGAGGGTGGCACATTTAAATAAAAGATTGTCTCCTGACTTAATCAGGCCACAGGAAAGGTGGGGAATGGATCTCCGGAGCAAGGATGGCCCATGGCAGGGAGATGGGGAACCTGTATCACAGCCACCCTGAGGGAAGAGAAACTCATTTTCCTGAGATCTCTCTAAACCCAACCCAGGCTTTTCCCCCAGGGGTACAGCCCGTATTTTCCACTTATTTCCAAACCCAAGAACATCCAAGAAGCACCTATTGTATGCAGAGAACTATAAGGAGGCCCTGGAGTGGTGAACCAGAAGCTCAGCCTCAGCCTTGCAGTGAGGTTTTCAAGAGCAAACAATTGCTCATGGCAGGACAGGAGGAGGCCCCAGAAAAGCCTCAGAGGAGTGAGAGTCAAGCCAGCTCCTGTCCAGAGAGCTACCCAGCACCTTTGTGGGGTGGGAGTCAATCTCCCAGAAAACATCTCCAGGTGCTTTGCAAAAACCGTCCTATCTAGCAAAGCACCACATGGCCCTCCCTCCCTGCTGCAGGGAAGACAGGAGCCACCGCAGAGGCCCTCACCTGCTCAGAGCTCTCTTTCTGTGAGGGTCAGGTAAGGGCAGTGACCAGAGAGAGAACAAAAGGCAGTGAATGACAAAAAGCTGAGTTGAGGAACAGGCTCCCAGCTCTGACTGTTCCAGCCCAGCTGTTGCTGGCTGCCTCCTCCAGTGATCTCAGGCAGCTCCCAGAAATGGGTCTGTTCTCTGCTCAGAAGGCAACGGTCCAGCCCGAAGTCAATGACCAGCCACTAGGGCAGGCTGGCTCCCTCATGTGTACTTTGTAAATAGCTGGGCTTCCTAAGTGGGACCTCACCTAGATTTAGCTCAGAGAGTTAAGGAAGAAGACCCCACCCTGCTGAGGTCACAAAACACAATGAAAATAAACATATGACCACAATGGCCATGCCCCAAGTCTACTCTGGTCACACTCCTGAGAGCCAATGCGGGAAATCCAGTGGCCGACTGTGACAGAGGACTCTGACTTGCAGGTCACAAGCACCTGTTCACCAGAAGGTCAGGACTACTGAGGGTTTGCCCACCAAAGCACCACACTTAGAAGGGGAATGAGAGGGGAAGGAAGAGAGAAAACATGGGGCACCAGGAAAGCGCAGCAGAGAAAACAAAAGCAACTAAAATTATCCAGAGTCAGGAGTCGCAACCTTTGGCATCACGACTCAGAGGAAGCCCAAGCCCGGGCTCCTCCTGCTGTCTACACTGCCTATGAATAGTACCTGTCTGAGTCAGAGTGACCCGTGTGAATATGGGGATGCAGGGGTTTGGGGAGAGGTGGGAGGGGACTTGGCTTGTCACATGCAGCCATACAGCCAGAAGCCGTTCCCTCAACCAAGCCCTGGACAGAGCCACAGCAGTGGCTGGCTTGACCCTTCCTTAATCCCTAAAAGCTAAAAGGGGTGGGTAAGTACCAGCCTCTGTCCAGCCCGGGACCTCTGAGGAGAGCAGAAGCAATGGGAAGTTCTTTTGCGTGCCCTACACCCCAGGAGTGAATGGATGAGCTGGCCTGAGGGGCTTGCCAGCCTTGATCATCTCCATCAGCACCTCGGGGCTAGGAGTCTGGAGGAGAAGCTGCCATTCATCCTCCTCTACTCTCCCTTCCCTACCTGGGGCTGTATATTGCACAAAACAACACCTAGAAGCCATTGGATCGTAGTCCCTCTGGGCTTCCAAGGAAGCCGAGGAGGCACTGAGTCAACAAGGAGATTTTGGAGATGTGGAGATTCCTGGAGGAGGGTGGGAGGAGATCAGAGGCGGCGGCCAGACATGCTTCTTCAGGGTTCCATGGCCATGTGTCCTCTGCAGTGTCCAGAGAGCTCAAGGAAAGGGAGAAGCCCCTTGGACAGGTCTAGATTTTCGAGCTAATCATCCCTCCAGCCCTCTGTGATCTGTATTCTGGAAACTGGGAAGAAAAGAAGGGAGGGAGAGAGACATCAGCTTGATGCTAATCAATGGGATCAAGGGGAGTCATCCTCCTGATTTTACAAGAAGGGGTGGACCACCCACTGAGAACAAAGGCTTCTTGTGAAGTGCATCCATGTGTCCGCTCACCCAGACCATCAGTCCTGCAGGGAGGGGTGTAGTGGGTGCCGCTGTCTCAAACTGACCAGTCACCCCTTCCTCTTCCCTTCCCTGCTAAGGCAGCAGCACAGTCCATAGCTTTCCTGGTGCCTCATGGGAATACAGGGTGGTCAGCCAGCTTCTTCACCTCATCCCTTTCTGACCCAACTCCCAAGACTGGCAAACTGAGACTGTTAGCCACAGAGAAGAGGTATGAGGAGGGGCCAAGTGTGCACAGCCTCCCGCAGGCCAGGTGGCTTCTACTAATGCACTGCCTTGCTCTTCACAGCAACCTGATGGGGCTGGTACTACTGCCCATCATTGCCTCTGTACAAATGAGGAAACAGACTCAAGAGGGACTTGCTCAGGGTCCCTCTGCAGGTCAGGTGCGGGAGCAGGACTGAAGCCACTGCAGCTTGGGATTCTAAGCATCAACTTTCACAAGAAGCCAAAACTCCACAGTCAAGCAGGCACCAAGAAACATGAATGTTTTGTACTTGGCTTTTGTTCTGGAAGTTCAGTCCAGACCACAGGAAGCATGAATTACTTCGTTTTCTCAACTCTACACCTGCCCCCCTGGAGCCCTCTGGTACCAGCTTTCACCTTGGGGCTTCCCATGGACTCACCTTTGGGGCAGGTGCTGCCAAAGGCCGGGAGTGCTGAGGGCCAGCACCAGGAGTCCGCAGTGGGGATGCACCCCTGGCCTGGGGAGGCTCCTGCGGCCTGGCACTGGGTTCGCCGGGAGTGCCTTCTGGGGTGGCCGAGGCCTGGAGAAGTCCTGGAGAGAAAGCAATAAGCCTCACTTGAAGGCCAGAGGCCTGTTTGAAAGAAAATATCCCTGCTATCTTATGGGTCAAAATCAGATAGGAAAAGTTATACACTGTATGGTCCCATTTAGAAAGAAACTGTATGTATAATGTGTTTATATTCTCAAGAGGAAGTCAGGAGAGCAAGCTGGCAGTATCTATTGAGAGGACAAATAACCAGTGATGATGAGCTTTTTTTCATCTGTTTGTTGGCTGCATAAATGTCTTCTTTTGAGAAGTGTCTGTTCATATCCTTCACCCACTTTTGATAGGGTTGTTTGTTTCTTGTAAATCTGTTTGTTTCTTGTAAATCTGTTTAAGTTCTTTGTATATTGGGGATATTAGCCCTTTGTCAGATGAATAGATGGCAAAATTTTCTCCCATTCTCTAGGTTGTCTGTTCACTCTGATAGTTTCTTTTGCTGTGCAGAAGCTCTTTAGTTCAATCAGATCCCATTTGTCTATTTTGGCTTTTGTTCCCATTGCTTTTGGTGTTTTAGTCATGTAGTCTTTGCCCATGCCTATGTCCTCAATGGTATTGCCTAGGTTTTCTTCTAGGGTTTTATGGTTTTAGGTATTATATTTAAGTCTTTAATCCATCTTGTATTAATTTTGTATAAGATGTAAGGAAGGGATCCAGTTTCAGCTTTCTGCATATGGCTAGCCAGTTTTCCCAGCATCATTATTAAATAGGGGGGATCTAGAACTAGAAATACCATTTGACTCAGCAATCCCATTACTGGGTATATACCCAAAGGATTATAAATCATTCTACTATAAAGACACATGCACACGTATGTTTATTGTGGCATTATTCACAATAGCAAAGACTTGGAACCAACCCAAATGCCCATCAGTGATAAACTGGATAAAGAAAATGTAGCACGTATACACCATGGAATACTATGCAGCCATAAAAAAGGATGAGTTCTGTCCTTTACAGGGACATGGATGATGCTGGAAACCATCATTCTCAGCAAAATGACACAAGAACAGAAAACCAAACACCGNAGAAGGCAACGGTCCAGCCCGAAGTCAATGACCAGCCACTAGGGCAGGCTGGCTCCCTCATGTGTACTTTGTAAATAGCTGGGCTTCCTAAGTGGGACCTCACCTAGATTTAGCTCAGAGAGTTAAGGAAGAAGACCCCCACCCTGCTGAGGTCACAAAACACAATGAAAAATAAACATATGACCACAATGGCCATGCCCCAAGTCTACTCTGGTCACACTCCTGAGAGCCAATGCGGGAAATCCAGTGGCCGA
This sequence comes from Rhinopithecus bieti, assembly GCF_001698545.2. Classification (NCBI taxonomy): domain Eukaryota; kingdom Metazoa; phylum Chordata; class Mammalia; order Primates; family Cercopithecidae; genus Rhinopithecus; species Rhinopithecus bieti. The sequence continues at coordinate 849,306 of NW_016803881.1, read as the reverse complement.
CTGTGACAGAGGACTCTGACTTGCAGGTCACAAGCACCTGTTCACCAGAAGGTCAGGACTACTGAGGGTTTGCCCACCAAAGCACCACACTTAGAAGGGGAATGAGAGGGGAAGGAAGAGAGAAAAACATGGGGCACCAGGAAAGCGCAGCAGAGAAAACAAAAAGCAACTAAAAATTATCCAGAGTCAGGAGTCGCAACCTTTGGCATCACGACTCAGAGGAAGCCCAAGCCCGGGCTCCTCCTGCTGTCTACACTGCCTATGAATAGTACCTGTCTGAGTCAGAGTGACCCGTGTGAATATGGGGATGCAGGGGTTTGGGGAGAGGTGGGAGGGGACTTGGCTTGTCACATGCAGCCATACAGCCAGAAGCCGTTCCCTCAACCAAGCCCTGGACAGAGCCACAGCAGTGGCTGGCTTGACCCTTCCTTAATCCCTAAAAGCTAAAAGGGGTGGGTAAGTACCAGCCTCTGTCCAGCCCGGGACCTCTGAGGAGAGCAGAAGCAATGGGAAGTTCTTTTGCGTGCCCTACACCCCAGGAGTGAATGGATGAGCTGGCCTGAGGGGCTTGCCAGCCTTGATCATCTCCATCAGCACCTCGGGGCTAGGAGTCTGGAGGAGAAGCTGCCATTCATCCTCCTCTACTCTCCCTTCCCTACCTGGGGCTGTATATTGCACAAAACAACACCTAGAAGCCATTGGATCGTAGTCCCTCTGGGCTTCCAAGGAAGCCGAGGAGGCACTGAGTCAACAAGGAGATTTTTGGAGATGTGGAGATTCCTGGAGGAGGGTGGGAGGAGATCAGAGGCGGCGGCCAGACATGCTTCTTCAGGGTTCCATGGCCATGTGTCCTCTGCAGTGTCCAGAGAGCTCAAGGAAAGGGAGAAGCCCCTTGGACAGGTCTAGATTTTCGAGCTAATCATCCCTCCAGCCCTCTGTGATCTGTATTCTGGAAACTGGGAAGAAAAAGAAGGGAGGGAGAGAGACATCAGCTTGATGCTAATCAATGGGATCAAGGGGGAGTCATCCTCCTGATTTTACAAGAAGGGGTGGACCACCCACTGAGAACAAAGGCTTCTTGTGAAGTGCATCCATGTGTCCGCTCACCCAGACCATCAGTCCTGCAGGGAGGGGTGTAGTGGGTGCCGCTGTCTCAAACTGACCAGTCACCCCTTCCTCTTCCCTTCCCTGCTAAGGCAGCAGCACAGTCCATAGCTTTCCTGGTGCCTCATGGGAATACAGGGTGGTCAGCCAGCTTCTTCACCTCATCCCTTTCTGACCCAACTCCCAAGACTGGCAAACTGAGACTGTTAGCCACAGAGAAGAGGTATGAGGAGGGGCCAAGTGTGCACAGCCTCCCGCAGGCCAGGTGGCTTCTACTAATGCACTGCCTTGCTCTTCACAGCAACCTGATGGGGCTGGTACTACTGCCCATCATTGCCTCTGTACAAATGAGGAAACAGACTCAAGAGGGACTTGCTCAGGGTCCCTCTGCAGGTCAGGTGCGGGAGCAGGACTGAAGCCACTGCAGCTTGGGATTCTAAGCATCAACTTTCACAAGAAGCCAAAACTCCACAGTCAAGCAGGCACCAAGAAACATGAATGTTTTGTACTTGGCTTTTGTTCTGGAAGTTCAGTCCAGACCACAGGAAGCATGAATTACTTCGTTTTCTCAACTCTACACCTGCCCCCCTGGAGCCCTCTGGTACCAGCTTTCACCTTGGGGGCTTCCCATGGACTCACCTTTGGGGCAGGTGCTGCCAAAGGCCGGGAGTGCTGAGGGCCAGCACCAGGAGTCCGCAGTGGGGATGCACCCCCTGGCCTGGGGAGGCTCCTGCGGCCTGGCACTGGGTTCGCCGGGAGTGCCTTCTGGGGTGGCCGAGGCCTGGAGAAGTCCTGGAGAGAAAGCAATAAGCCTCACTTGAAGGCCAGAGGCCTGTTTGAAAGAAAATATCCCTGCTATCTTATGGGTCAAAATCAGATAGGAAAAAGTTATACACTGTATGGTCCCATTTAGAAAGAAACTGTATGTATAATGTGTTTATATTCTCAAGAGGAAGTCAGGAGAGCAAGCTGGCAGTATCTATTGAGAGGACAAATAACCAGTGATGATGAGCTTTTTTTCATCTGTTTGTTGGCTGCATAAATGTCTTCTTTTGAGAAGTGTCTGTTCATATCCTTCACCCACTTTTTGATAGGGTTGTTTGTTTCTTGTAAATCTGTTTGTTTCTTGTAAATCTGTTTAAGTTCTTTGTATATTGGGGATATTAGCCCTTTGTCAGATGAATAGATGGCAAAAATTTTCTCCCATTCTCTAGGTTGTCTGTTCACTCTGATAGTTTCTTTTGCTGTGCAGAAGCTCTTTAGTTCAATCAGATCCCATTTGTCTATTTTGGCTTTTGTTCCCATTGCTTTTGGTGTTTTAGTCATGTAGTCTTTGCCCATGCCTATGTCCTCAATGGTATTGCCTAGGTTTTCTTCTAGGGTTTTTATGGTTTTAGGTATTATATTTAAGTCTTTAATCCATCTTGTATTAATTTTTGTATAAGATGTAAGGAAGGGATCCAGTTTCAGCTTTCTGCATATGGCTAGCCAGTTTTCCCAGCATCATTATTAAATAGGGGGGATCTAGAACTAGAAATACCATTTGACTCAGCAATCCCATTACTGGGTATATACCCAAAGGATTATAAATCATTCTACTATAAAGACACATGCACACGTATGTTTATTGTGGCATTATTCACAATAGCAAAGACTTGGAACCAACCCAAATGCCCATCAGTGATAAACTGGATAAAGAAAATGTAGCACGTATACACCATGGAATACTATGCAGCCATAAAAAAGGATGAGTTCTGTCCTTTACAGGGACATGGATGATGCTGGAAACCATCATTCTCAGCAAAATGACACAAGAACAGAAAACCAAACACCGCATGTTCTCACTCATAAGTGGGAGTTGAACATGAAATGAGAACACATGGACACAGGGAGGAGAACATTACACACCGCGGCCTGTTGGATGGTGGGGGGCTAGGGGAGTGATCGCATTAGGAGAAATACCTAATGTAGATGACGGATTGATGGGTGCAGTAAACCACCATGGCATGTGTATACCTATGTAACAAATCTGTTCCTTGCAGCACTATTTGTAACAGCAAAGAAACTATAAATAAGCAAAATTTCATCAGCAGAAAAACAACTAAAATTATAAAGTGACAGATGATATAGCACTTAAAAAGAATGAAGTAGGTTGATAGGGGCTGGCGTGGGGAGATGTTCAAGAGTTGTTAGGTGGAACAAACAAGCTGGAGAGGATAGTTGACATAAAATAAGTCACCATGCTCACCACCTACTAGAAATGTCTATAAACAGAAAAAAAAGGAAGGATACAGACCAAACTGAAAAGAGATTACGCCGGGATGGGGTGCAAGAGGGGAGGGGTGTGGTCCAGGTGAACATTCCTTTTTTTTTTTTCTTGAGATGCAATCTTGCTCTGTCCCCCAGGCTGGAGTGCAATGGCACAATCTTGGCTTACTGCAACCTCTGCCTCCCGAATTCAAACGATTCTCTCGCCTCAGCCTCCTGAGTAGTTGGGATTACAGGGGCCCACTACCATGCCTGGCTAATTTTTGTGTTTTTAGTAGAGACGGAGTTTCGCCATGTTGGTCAGGCTGGTCTCGAACTCTGACCTCTGGTCTCGATCTGCCTGCCTCGGCCTCCCAAAGTGCTGGGATTACAGGCATGAGCCACCATGCCCAGCCCTTGAAGATTCCTTTTTTTTTTAACGAGAGCATGTATGTGTATTGCCTGTTTAGATTAAAACAAAATTTAAACAAAGCAGCAGCTACATTTTGTTCATGTTGGTTGTCTATGTGTGTGGCACATTTCATGGATTCTGTCCTTGCTGTGTTACTATTACCTTCATGTTCTCACCATCTCCACAAGGCTTTGCCCTGACTACCTTATTTAAAATTACAACAGCCCCACCCTGACATTCCCTGACCTTTGTATCCTAACATATCTCTTCTTTTCTTATCACTTCCCGCCTTCCAACATATATAATTTATTTACTTATCAAGTTGAGTTTTACTTTCTGTCTCTCCATCCCCCTCTAGAGTTGAAGCAGGGTGGGGTCTCCATCTGTGTGGTTCACTGATACATCTTCGGCTTTCAGAACAGTTCCTAGCATACGGTAGGTGTTCAACATGTATTAATTGATCCATTATTTTTTTAGGGGGAAAGAATGATGGTGCCACCCGCAGGCCCCCAAGTTATTGGAGTTTAAGGGGAAGCCAACGGCATAGATGGGCATTCCAGTGCCTGCTCTCCTTGACTTCCTTCCCTTCTCCAGAGGGTCACTACCACATATGAAAGCGGACAAAAGGCAAGCATGTAGAGAGGGCAGGAATAACACAAAGAGCCGAGATTTTCTCCAAGAAGCTTCGCGGCGTCAGAAAGTAAAGCAAATTCTTAGGGCCAAAACGCCATGTTCTTCAGCTCCACCTAGAAGGACAATGCAACCCGCCCCCTTCACCACCACTTTCCCCAGCCCAGAAGAGCTGCCAAGTTGCAGTGGTTGCTGGAAGCCAGGATAGAGACCTTCTGGGGCAGGTGACAGCTGGATGCAGATGTCAGGTTGCAACTGGTAAAGGCTGTGCTCCCAAGGAGCTGTGCCAATGAGCCACTGAGGGGCTGGTGTTTGGGCAGGAGCCTCATCAGCATATCAGCGCTGGGCCTCCCAGCACAGCAACCGGCCACAGGCCACATCTGTGATGATCCGACTCAGCCCTACCAGGGCCCTCGCCCAGCACTGTTTTCCTTTTTCTAAAGCAGTAACATCCCTCAGCTACTCTGGCCCATGCTCCCTTCCACCACAAGGGACAGCATCTCACTCGATCAGATTGCACAAGCCTGACACGGGGCGTCATCCCCTGCCAAGCCCTATTTGCAATGGATCCTCAAGTCCTGTCTATTTTCTCTTCTGCACATTTCTTATCAGCTTCACTCCATCAGCCCTGCCTACTCCCTGCTCCAAGCTTTTACCATCTTTCTTCAGGACAACCTTTCAATCTTCTAACTAGGATACCCATTTGCTTCTAGAGTGACTTTCATTTTTTAAAACTATTTTTAAAATTCAAATATAATATACACAGAAAAAGGTGAACAAATCATAATTATACAACTAGATGAATTATCACAACGTGAATACACCAAGTAATCCTCATGCAGGTCAAACAGTAGATTAACAGCTTCAGAAGTATCTATGGGCCCCTTGCAGGAACTACACCTCCCTCCTGCCTAAAGATATCCCAAACAGCGATCAATCCTTGTCAATAGAGAATTGCATCATGTCACCACTGTCCTCTTTCTATGGAATACAGACCAAAATCCTGACCAAGGCTATGTGGCCTGGGCATATTTGGGCTCCTCCTGGCTTTCCAGCCTCATCTCATAGCTCCTTGGGCCCTAAGAACACAAAACTTTAAGTTCCTTCAACCTGCAGGGCCCTCTTCCATGACAGAGCCTCCCTACTAGTGGGTCCTGGGACCAGGAAAGCTCCTTCATCACTTGCCCTCAGAGCCTGGTTAAGTCCTGTTCCTCCTTCATGTCTCAGCTCAAATGTCACCTCCTCAGGGAAACCTTCCTGGATTTCCCAGACTAGGTCAAATCCCCTTGTTACTCTTCTGAGCACCCTGAGCCTCTCCTTCCCAGCAAGTATCGCTGTTGCAGTGACACGTATCCTGAAGTTGCTGCCCCAGCAGAATGCGAGCTCCTGGAGGCAAAGCTGCCATCTGCCTTCCTCGTCATCCCCTGGCCCAGGGTGCAGGTGCATAAGCCAGTTTAGAATAGCAGAACTGAAGAAGTGATGAGGTCTCATCCATCACTTCTCCAGGGATTCCATGTCCCCCAGCTAGGAGGTGGGGAATCTTTGATGGCAGACTGGAGACTGTGAGCGGCCCCAGGGCAGGAGGCTGTCTCACTCAGCTGGGTGAGACCTGGGTTCAAGTCCTAGCTCCTCCACTCACAAATGTGCAATGTCGGGCAAGTCCCTTCAACCCTGTGAGGCCTGGCAACCTCCAAGAGAAATGAGGGCTGTGGCAACTCCCTTCTTGGAATGGCTGTGAGAAGGCAGGTGGCAGCCCAATGTCATCACAGCAGCCCCCACTAGGAGCAGCTGCCTCCCACTGTTCGCTTGTAGAGAGACCCCCAACTGGGCCCTGGGGGCCCAGGAAAAGCTGTGCTTGGGAGCTAGCTGTGTTTTGGGGCACCTGCCACTGGCTGGGCAGCTTCCTGCACCCGGGACTCCTGCCAGCAGCCCCAGAAACGCAGGCGCAGGGTACACGCAGCCTCCACCGCTTAACACACAGCTGGGTCCCCACTGTCCCTGACCCCTCCTGACCCAGGGCTCAGCACCTCGGGGTGACAGGGGTGAGGCTGGCCCCGTGTTCTCTGAACACGCCTCTAGTGTGGGTTTTTCGGAACAACAGTCTGAGTGGATTGCTAGTCCGACCCACTCCCTACTCCCTCCGCCGGCACCCCTGCTCTCCCGTAACGCTAAGTCTCTACACGCCTGCTTTCTCCCTTTCTTTCATCTCTCTGTTAGGGACTGAACTGTGCATTCATCACCTAAAAAAAAAATCATATGTTGAACCCCTAACCCTGAGTACCTCAGAATGTGGCCGTATTTAGAGACAAGGTCTTTAAAAAGGTGATTAGGGTAGAATGAGGCCACCTCATCCAATCTGGTGTTCTCAGAAGAAGAGGAGAGTTGGCCACACAGAGACACCAGGGAGGCAGGAGTGCATAGGAAAGGCCACGTGACAACTCAGCAAGAGGGCGGCTACCTGCAAGCCACTAAGAGAGGCTTCAGAAGCCAACCCTGCCAGTACCTTGACCCTGGACTCCTAGCCTCCAGAACTGTGAGAAAAGAGGTGTCTGTTTTGAAGTCACCCAGTGTGCAGTACTCTGTTAGAGCACCCCCAGCACATGAGTACACTCTCCACCTCTCTCTCTCCACTCCTCCCCTCTCTTGCTTTTTTCCTTTCCTCCTTCCCTCTCTCCCCTTGTCAATCTTTCCTCTCTCTTTCTGCACGGATTTCTCCATTCTACCGCGGCCCCACACAAAAGGAAGGGGAGAGCAGCGGTTTCACAGCAGAGAAACAGAATGGATGCCCTCAGCTCTCCCAAACTGTACCACTGCCATACATCCTAAGGACCCTCCAAAGCCTGCAGCCAACCCCAGAGTCCTTAGGGTCAGAGACAGCTTGGGTTCCATGGAGCCCTCTGGACCACACCCAAGGAAAGCAGTCTCAGTTGAGAGGTCACCCCCAAAACACACAGGCCAGTTCCAGAAGGCAACCCGCCCGGCCGCCACCCAGGAAACACCTGTGTCTGCACTGGGGGATCTCCTGCAGAAGGTGTGGTTGGAGCCATCAGAGCACACACATGCAGTGGGAACAGGCTGCTGGGCAGGCTCTGCTTCCATGAGCACCAGGCCTGGGGGCAGAGAGTCTGGACCCCACTCTCACCTCCCAGAGGCACCTGCCCCTTGGGATGGGCAAGGCATCAGGGTACATCCCTCAGTAAGACTTTCCAATCAGTAGAAGATACCAACAGGTAAAATTTGGTGGGAAGTGTACTCTGGTGAGAAAAGTACAGTCCCATCAGCCTCAGACTTGAGGAATCAGAGTAGGCTTTCCGGGAGAAGCGGCATCTAGGAGCAGATCTGAGGACGAGCAGAAGTTGGCCCCGCCAAGGCAGGAGTGTATCAGGCAGAACAAGCAGCATTGGCAAAGACCTAGCAGGCAGACGAGCATGGGGAACTGACAGAAGTTCATTTGGGGTGGAAGGTGGGTAGTGGCTTGTCATAAAATAGGACAACCCGGGAGAAAATGTCACGTGGTTTAGGAGCTGCCTGGAGAGTCTGTTTCCCCATGTTAATTGCTCTAACCCGCTGTGTGCCCCTGTATTGACCGAATTGCAGAAAAGGCAGTCAGCTCATGACCCCACAAGTTTCACCTGCCCCACCTTTGCCATTACCCAGTGAAAGTGGCCTTAAAAGCAATGTTCCCAGCCCAAGGCTGCTGACAATCCACTTACCTGGGAAAGGATGCAATTTGGTGCGGGGGGAATTGGTCGGCTTGGAGGAGGCCTCCTGGATGACTCCATCCTCTCTATTTGAGACCCGGGCCCTGGGGAGTTCCTGGCAGCCCTGCTCAGGTGTGCTGGCAGTGGTGCAGGTGGGGACCCACCACGCAGATAATCTGGAGGGGGCCGGGGAGGAGGCTGGGAGGGCTTCCGCAGGATTTCAGGAGTGTTGATTACCTGTATGCACAAGTTAAGGAACACCTGAGACAAGAAATCACTCGGGCTGCCCTTGTGTGTCTCTTTGAGATAAACCAGAGCCCAAAGGGAGAACAGACACACCAATCTATCAACCGCCCGAGGATCCCAGAGGTCAGATGCAACCTTTAAAGTCATTAGGGGAAGTCAGAACCAAATAACATGTCTCTCCAGCCAATAAAAGGGCTTTTATTACCAATCCATGGGCCCACAGAGGCTCTTAGAAAAATACAGCATGACCGTGAGGGATAAAGTAGCCAAGTTCAGTGGTGCAAAGCTCTTACCTTTCGCTTGCCCTGGGGCGTCTGCAGCTTGAAAGTTGGGTTGGCATGACCAGTCCCGCTGTTCTGAGACACCCTGAAGGGACAACTAGAAACAAGAAATGGGGGAGGAGAAGAAAGGGGCAGATGTTCAGCAGGGGACAGTGGCTGAGTTCCCTTTGACACAAGCAGGGCCAGCAAGCAGCTAAATCTTCCCCAAGTCTGCTCTGGAGGGAGTGGGATTGGTCTTCTCAAACCACATCTTCCTAAGTAGGGAAACGTGTGGCCAATGGAGAACTCTCAAGGAAACAGAGTTGGCCTTATACAAAGCAGAGCTCTCTCAACACCTTCTCTTCACCCTTTCAAGATCCTTCCCCTCTGAGGAGACACAAGGGTGTCACGAGCCATCAACCAATCCCAATCAGGCATAGACCCAGAAAGACCTGGGACTTAAAATCCCCTCCAGAACAAGCATTATTTAATAGGTGATTCAGAGACTGTACATCTTCCATATCCAAAATAATAAATCACTTTTTAAATGGACACCAAAAGCAAGCGGGAGTAGCTATTCTTACATCAGATGAAACAAACTTTAAAGCAACAGTGGTTAAAAAGACAAAGAGGGGCCGGGCATGGTGGCTCATGCCTGTAATCCCAGCACTTCGGGAGGCCAAAGCGGGCAGATCACCTGAGGTCAGGAGTTTGAGACCAGCCTGGCCAACATGGCGAAACCCCATCTCTACTAAAAATACAAAAAATTAGCTGGGTATGGTGGCACACACCTGTAGTCCCAGCTACTCAAGAGGCTGAGGCAGAAGAATCACTTGAACCCAGGAGACAGAGGTTGCAGTGAGCCAAGATTGCGCCACTGCATTCCAGCCTGGGCAACAAGAGCGAAACTTCATCTCAAAAATAAATAAATAAAATAACATGGGGAACAAATCAAGTAGATAAAGGATGGCAAATAGATTTTATTTTATATTTCAGCTTGATTTGGTTGGGGATATTCTGCTGAGAAGAACTCAGGAGTGATGACCAGAATCAGTAGAGTACTTACAATAAGATCAACTAGTAATGCCTGTCACAGTCACAACAGGGGAGAGGGCAGCATGTTCCTTGCATTTGTCTTCCCTGAATTAGACCCACTGTCACCAACACTTCTGCTAAGTACCATTTATGGAGACCTTTGTGACCCATAAATTGACCCTGAGTCCTCCACGGAACCCTGTCATACCAGAACTGTTGCCTCAGCTTGGAAGGGAGAGCTGAGGGCTTGAGTTGGCCTAGTTTGTTGTTCTGTCTGCAGCAGTAGTACATCAGCATGAGGACCGCCAGCACGAAGATGGCCACCAACACTCCAGCTACCACAGGACCCACACCTTCCAGAAACAGAACCCAAGTGGGAGATTTAGAAGCTGTCTGGGCTACAGCAGATTTCAAAATAGGTATTCCTGCTTTTTCTTCAGGCATTTGATTTGCATTTAATCTGTATTACTTACTTTAACTTACAAATTATAATTAAAAACACACATTATGGGCTGGGCACAGTGGCTCACACCTGTAATCCCAGCACTTTGGGAGGCCATGGTGAGCGGATCACAAGGTCAAGAGGTCAAGACCATCCTGGCCAACATGGCGAAACCCTCATCTCTACTAAAAATACAAAAATTAGCTGGGTGTGGTGGCACATGCTTGTAGTCCCAGCTACTCAGGAGGCTGAGGCAAGAGAATCACTTGAACCTGGGAGGTGGAGGTTGCAGTGAGCAGAGATTGTGCCACTGCACTCCAGCTGGCAACAGAGTGAGACTCCGTCTCAAAAAAAAAACCACACACATTATGTACCATGGGGAAACCACTAATGTTAGCTCAAAGAGCCAAGTCAACTTGTTTTGCACAGACTCTACAGTACAAAGCTTCTATAGCCACTTCTACTTAATTGAAGAGAGTCCCTTTTCAGGCAAGCAGTTCAAGCTCTGTTACAATTTGCCACTAGTTTTTAGCCTGAATCATGATTTTCCTGAACACAAAGGAACTAACACAAAATACAAAAAGACTTGGCCAGGCGTGCTGGCTCATGCTTTGAGAGCTTTGAGAGGTTGAGGTGGGCGGATCACTTGAGGTCAAGTGTTTGAGACCAGCCTGGCCAACATTGTGAAATCCTGTCTCTACTAAAAATACAAAAATTACCCAGATGTGGTGGCAGGCACCTGTAATCCCAGCTACTCAGGTGGCTGAAGCAGAAGAATCGCTTGAACCCGGGAGGCGGAGGTTGCAGTGAGTTGTGATCATACCACTGCACTACAGCCAGGGTGACAGAGCAAGACTCCCTTTCAAAATAAAAAACTCTTTTTTTTTTCTTTTTTTTGAGAGCGGAGTCTCCTCTGTCGCGCCAGCTGGAGTTCAGTGGTGCCAGTCGTGGCTCACTGCAAGCTGCGCGGCTCGGGTTCTACGCCCTCTCCTTGCCTCAGCCCCAAGAGCTGGGACTACAGCGCCGCGCCACTACGCCTGACTAATTTTTTGATCTTTAGTACAAGAGACGGGGTTTTCAGCCGTGTTAGCGGCAGGAGGTGCTCAAATCTCCTGACTTGTGATCCGCCCGCCTGCAGCCTCCCAATAGTGCTGTGCGATTAGAGGCGTGAGCCAGCTTGCGCTGACCTCGCAAAAAAAAAAAAAAATGAACAAGAGCAAAAAGACTCAGACAGATTTTAAGACTAGAAGCTCTGAACTCTCACCCATAATCCATAACTTAACATTTGGTTTCATCAAAACTACCCCAATATTCTCTCAAGTGGTTAATGTAAATATACAGAATATATTTGTACTAACAAAATACTACTTTTATCAGTTTTACATATTGGGGTTTGTTCCTTGAAAGATTTTGGTGTTTTTTTAAGTTCTTTGTTAATATTTTTTTAAAAAATCTTTAGAAACCACAGTGCTAGAATCCTTGAGAGATCCACTAAAATACTACAAAACTTTTCTGAGAGTCTGGTTCCCCATTTTAACTTGTGTCCATTAGAGGAAATCTAAACCACCATAATGTATGCCAGGTTCATGATGATTTTTAAGTGTCCAAAAAGAAATAGTCACCATGTTCCCTAAAAAGAATGGGAACATTCAATGACCTACAGTCTCTCTTACTCTCACTCTACTAAGCAGGCTCCCCCTCCTCGGTAGAAAGGATGGGAGAAGAGAGACTGAACCGTGACCCCACACCACACTATGGGCAGTCGCTCCTCTCTCGGTCTCTCTTTATCCTGATTTCCTCTCTGCAAAATCAGGACAATGAAGCTGACTCAATGTGGATGCTCTGCAACATGCCACCTGCCCCGACACCCGCTCTTCTCACAAAAGTGGGCAGTGGCCCCAGCAGGGCTGGCACTCACTCTCAGGGGGCATGGGCCCACTGTCAATGCTGCCCCCGTGCCCCGGTGTGTTGCAGAAGGGCGGGGCCCAGCCCGGCAGGCAGTGGCAATTCTGGTTGTTGTTACAGACCTGGAGTGAAGAAAAGGGAGAGGCATCAGCACCCCAGAGAGCATCACCACCCACAGGGCCTGCCCTCATGACGCCCCCATGACACAAAGAAGCCAGAACCCAGCACGCACCCCGTGGCCATTGCACTTCTTCCCACAGCCTTCAGTTTCAAAGAAGGAGGTGTTCCTGCACTGCCCCTCGAAGCAAATCTGCACAGGGAGAAAACAGAATGATCAGTGCAGTGGGAGGGATGCTGGTTGGGAGTTAAGAGGCAAGATTTTGCACTTGGAACATATGAGGACCCATGGCCCGGCCTGGTGGCTCATGCCCATAATCCCAGCACTTTGGGAGGCCAAGGTGGGTGGATCACCTGTGGTCAGGAGTTTGAGACCAGACCGGCCAACATGGTGAAACTCTGTCTCTACTAAAAATACAAAAATCAGCTGGGCCTGGTGGCCTGTGCCTGTAATCCCAGCTACTCGGGAGGCTGAGGCAGGAGAACTGCTTGAGTCCGGGAGACAGAGGTGGCAGTGAGCCGAGATTGTACCACTGCACTCCAGCCTGGGCCACAGAGCAAGACTCCATCTCAAAAAAAAAAAAAATTATGAGGACCCAAAAAGGCAGCCCACTTCAGGTAACTATCAAAGTGAAAAATGGAAAACAGCCTCCAAACGCTAAGGACAGGACAACAGTCAGCTAAATTCTGCTATTACTTTTGTGATTAGGGAGAAAACAAATACATTGTTAAAGTATCATATTTAACAATATAATATTATAGGACTATTACGTTGATTATGTTAATTACTTGTCACTAATATGTACCAATTTTAACATTATATTTAAAAATAATGATGGTGACAGTATTCTGTGTCAGGTGCTATGCTAAATGCTTCATGTTTTTCATAGTTTCATTATCAGAATCGACTCCATGGGATAGTTGCTATCATTTTGCTCAGGCTTCCCTAACTCCTAGTCCATTTTTAATTCCCATGATAATTAGCGATGCGAATGAAAGTGGCACTAGCTAGGTGACCTAAGTGCTTTACCGGGATGATTTTCTTTAATCCTCCTGACAATTCTCTGGGGTTGGCGCCTGCTATCACTATACACGCTTCATGAAGGGAGCCACCGAGGCTCAGAGGTTGGGGAGGTGGCATCTGAGCCCAGGCATCCTTCCCTCAAAGCTCACTTCTCAATCACTCTGCTCTGCAGTCGGCTCCTAGGTGAGCTGGGGGAAGGGACTCACATGGTTGTAGCCACACTTGGTTCCGGTCATCACCAGCCCTGGGTCCAGCATGTCACCCTCCTCCTCAGGACCTCGGTAGACGTGGGTGCCCCGGCACTGGATATGCCTCCCATTCATGATGATAGTGGTGTCGATGGGCACCGCGTTGGACTCCAGGGGCCGGGCCTCGGAGCTCTGACACTGGATCTTCCCACACTTCGCATCTCTGGGCACAAGAGACAGAGAGGGAAGGAGGCGGAATCAGAGGCAGAGGAAAAGCTGGGGCATCAGAGAGCTTCAGTCTTTCCTGACCAAGACAGTGGGCTTGCGTGGGGTGGGGCAAAGGTTTAGGGCAGTCATGTGCTTTGGAGAATCACCAGGAGAGACTCCATGTGGACTGACACCAAGGGAAGAGAACAGGCTCCTTGACCCTGAGAAAATCTAGACCAGAGAACTGGCCTCGAAAAGTCCTTAACTCTAAGAACAGCCACCTGAGCTGAGCAATCTTTCCCTTTTTGCTCCTTATACCGCCATCCACCCAGGAGCTCCAGCCAGAAATCTGGGGTCATCTCCAACTCCCCATTCTCCCTCAGTCCTGGGTTCAAGCCATTTTCAAACTCTATCCATCTTCCCTCCTATATATCTACCTTAATTCACACTGCCCCACTCCCCTTACCTGGTCTGCATTAGACTGATTTACCTCCCTCCAGTCTGCCTCACAGGAGTCTAATTTCCACACTGCTCTCAAGCTAAAGTCCAAACTCCCCTAGCCATGCATTTGAGGCTTTTCATGATCTGGTCCATGCTAAACTATCCAGACTAATTTCTCAGCAGACCTTCTCCTTTGCATCTCAACATTATACTTTAACTGTATCAAACTGTTCTCAGTTCTTTCAACCGCCAGTTTTTCTCTATTCATCTCTCTTCCTGGATCACTCTCCTATGCACCAGTACAACTCTCCACCCTGTTCACCTAGGTAACTGCTCCAGATCTCAGTGTAGGTATAACTTCCTTTGGGAAACCACTCTGACACACTAAGATGGGTTGGATGGCTCTCTCCACACTCCCGTTATCATACTGTATTATTAATTACAAGTTCCATGCACTCAGCACTGTATCTTGCACATGGTAAATCTTTAATAGATAGTAGATAGACGGTAAACCTTCAATAGATAGTAGATGGATAGATGGACGGACGGACGGACGGATGGATGGATGGATGGATGGATCAGTGGGTGAATGGCTGGTAGATGGATGGATAGATGGATGAATGGATGGATGGATGGACAGATGAGTGGATGGTTGGTTGGAATGAATGATGAATAAATGAATGAATTAGTGAATTAATGAATGAGGAGTTATTCAAATTAGGGCATGATTAGAATTTTGCAGAAATGACCCAAAAGGGCTGGTTACCTGCCCTACTGTAAGATGGTCCCCAAAGGAAGCCTGATCAGCTTTCTAGGAAGCACTGCCACCCACACCCTCCTTGACTTCCCTAGAGATGAATAGTGCACTGTCAAACAGGGGGCCCAGAATAGATGACTGACTTCAACTGATTGACGTAAAGGTGCAGCTCTGGGGCCAGTCACGCTGCTAAGCTGGGCAGCAGTGAGGACAGAGTAGAAACTACTTATTCATCCTCATTTCATGGGGCCTGCCCTTTGGTCATCACCTTGTGTTGCACTTCCTGTGTTCACCATTCATGTCCTTTCCACAGTTTCCAAAGGTGTCTCCTGCCACATTCACCTTCTCGAAGCACAGGTCAGGGGCAGGTCGGGCTCCTGGGTGGGCAAGCAACATCTATCAGTATACTCGTCTGTCAGAAGTCTCCAAGAGCAAAGGTATCTTTGGTAAAGTAGTGAAGTTAAGAATATTTTCTAGGAGGGAACACTCAGCCTCTTCTTCCTGTTCCCCCCCAGGTTATTCCATCCCCATATTCTCATCAAGATCTACTCAGAGAATAATGTTTTATATAAATTCTTTTTTTTTTCCAGATGGATTCTCACTCTGTCACCCAAGTTGGAAAATGCAGTGGCACAATCACAGCTCATTGCATCCTCCGCCTCTTGGGTTCAAGCAATTCTCTGCCTCAGCCTCCCGAGTAGCTGGGATTACAAGCACCTGCCACCACGACTGGCTATTTTTGTATTTATTTCTTTTGTTTTTTTTTGTAGAAATGGGGTTTCACCATCTTGGTAGGCTGGTCTTGAACTCCTGACCTCATGATCCCCCCCGCCTCGGCCTCCTAAAGTGCTGGGATTATAGGCGTGAGCCACCACACGTGGCCTGTTTGATATAAATTCTTCCTACCTTACTGAGGATTTATATTTGTGTGTGGGGAGGGTTGCATGCTAAGCCTGCTATCTAATGAAGAAGCCATGTTCCATTTCAAGATTTTAAAAAATAGGTCAAACATGCATAATATTGTAAAGATATACATATGTCTTGGAAAATTTTTCTTGTAGTCATCCAGTTCCTACTTCTCTACATCCTGGAGGAATAGCACTTATTAACAGTATATTTTCTAAAGATACTTACATCTCTAATTTCTATATCTCCTAGGTATAATTCTATGTGTATCTTCTAGAGATAATCTATCTAATAAAGAATGGAAGCAATGGAAGCATGCATATATATATACATATA
>NW_016803881.1:811007-832955 GCF_001698545.2 Rhinopithecus bieti | reverse complement strand
TGTTGTTGTTGTTTGAGACACAGTCTCACTCTGTGGCCCAGGCTGGAGTGCAGTGGCATGATCTTAGCTCACTGCAACCTCTGCCTCCCCGGTTCAAGGGATTCTCCTATCTTAGCCTCTCGAGTAGCTGGGATTACAGGCATCCACCACCACACCTGGCTAATTTTTGTATTTTTAGCAGTTACAGCGTTTCACCACATTGGCCAGGCTGGTCTTGAACTCCTGACCTCAGGTGATCCACCTGCCTCGGCCTCCCAAAGTACTAGGATTATAGGCAAGAGCCACTGTCCCCGGCCTTTTTTTTTTTTTTTTTTGAGATGGTACGTCACTCTGTCACTTGGGCTGGAGTCCTAGAGTGGAGTGGCTCACTGCAGCCTCAAACTCCTGGGCTCAAGCCATCCTCCCACCTCAGCCTCCTGAGTAGCTGGGATTACAGGTGCCAGCCACCAAATCTGGCTTGAAAGCAGATTTTATTCACTGTTCTACACCTTGCAATTTTCACTTTATTTTTTGTGGAAGATGATTTTATTCAGTAAATATGGGCCTGTCTCCTTATTTAGCCATAAAGCATTGCGTTATATGAATGTACCATAATTAATTTAATTGGTCCCTACTGAAGGACATATAGGTTGTTGTTGCTATGGCTAACAATGATGCAGTAAACATCATAGTAAATATATCCTCACATACATGTGCAAGTGTTAGCTGCATTTCTAAGTATATCTCCAAATTGCTTTCCATAGTGGTTGTATCTACCTGTTTCTTCACACCCTCCACAACGCTCCATCATTATTATTATTGTTATATCATTATTATCTTAACTTTCAGTCTTTGCAATCTGATATATGAAAAATCTCATCTCATCATAATTATACTTTGCTTTCCCTTAATATGACTGAGGTTAAACGTCTTTTCATAGCTTTAAAGGCCATTTGCATTTGCTTCTCTGTCTCCATCCTCTCCTCATTTTTCTTTTGGATTACTCTTATTCGTTTGTTCACTCTGAGAAATAAAAGCATCAAGGTACCAGGAAGGAACACTGTCCTCTGGTTCTCCCTGAACATCTACCCTGAGTCAAGGGGATGAAAGAGGTAGTATCTAGAGGTGCCATTTGAAGCCAAGATTCCAAACTCCCCTGAGGGCCAGGGGAGCTGGCTGGGAAGTGGGGGGCTGGGGAGAGCCGTGCTCCCCAGGAGAGCCTTACCGGGTCCCCATAGCTGCTGGCACTGCTCCTGGTAGGTGAGGCACATGCCGTTGTAGCAGTAGGCCTGGCCACCCTCACAGGGGGTACCATCCATCTGGTAGAAGTTGGTGGGGCAGTGGGGAGACTTGCCCGTACAGAACTCTGGGAGGTCACACTGCCGGGCCTGCTCACGGCACAGGGTCCCAGGAGCCAGCAGCTGAGCCAAGGAATGAGAGGAAAACACAGTCAATCTCCTCTCCGCCCTCAACTCTATTGCCCAAGGGCTCATAAGGATCACTCTCAAAGAACAGAATTTTCCATTACCATGATTTTACAGCACTTTTTACATGACCTCATTAGCCCAAACCATCTTCAGCCTTCTCATGTGAATACTGACAGAATTTAAAGGTGTTTTCAGAAACGCTAACTCACTTTCTCTTCATAGAAGCCTTAAGAAGGAAGCAAGAAACAATACCTATACAATAATTTACAGTTTCCTACATGCTTTAGTAATAGCAGCTACTTTTCGGCAGTTCCCACTTCAGTATCCAGTATAAATATGACTTCATTTAGTTTTCATGACAGTCCTGTGTAATATAATTATTTCTTCTGCAGAAGATAAAATCTGTAGGCTTAAAGAGGTTACATGATGCATCCAAAGACTCATAGTAAGTGGCAGAGGAGCCAGGCCCACTAACACACACACATACACACACACACACACACACACACACACACACACACACACCCCCCTAGCATTCACATAGCATCTGTGAGTTTACAAAGCACCTCAGCAATAATACATCCCCACTGTGGAACCAGGCACTGGGCTGACTGTGTGACATACATGTATCTCGTGGGATCCTCACAGTTTCCATGGGATAGATACTGCTATTTGCCCCACTTTGCAGATGAAAAGTTGATCAACAGCACACCTGGGGCAACGGGCGAAGAGTCTTACAGCCTCCCTGGGTAGTCGGTGTTACTAATACTCTTCCCATTTTACAAATAAAGAACCTAGGCTCAGAGAGTTAATAGGTTGCCCCAAGTCACACAGCCAGGGTTTGAAGTCAGTCTCGGACACCAGGAAATCCTTTCTGAGGCTCAAACTGAAATTCTTGTGTGGAATGAAGGGGTCCACTCCATGCTTATGCTTAGGTCTTGGGCCAAAACTGGAAGAACTTGACCCAGCACAGCCTCCCTGGGGGATGCACAGCCAAACCAGATGCCATGCAAATTCCGAGAGCCAGGCAAGGAAACCTGTGACTGAGAACAGACCCCCTCCCCTGCTCCTGGGCCACTCCCCACACCCACAGGGTCCTCCCAGGAGAGAAGGCAGACAGGCTTCTCCACTGGCCACTCTCAGGCCGAGACTGGGCCAGCCGAGTAGCTTGCTGAGAGTGGATGCCCAGTTGCAAGTGTGGGCAGGGTGGTGTATGCAGGAGGAGGCTACAGGACACACCTCTGCCACCCAGAGGCAGGTGGAGGCAAAGAGGACCCGCCCCAGAGCCAGCCTGCCTGGGCACAAATCCCCGCTTCTTAACCAGCAGCGGGGCCTTGGGCACCTACTGTCTAACCTGTGTGTGCTCACTCACCCACAACTCAGGATAATAACCCACTCATGGGTGATTAAACATGAGTTAGAACGAAGTATGTGAATGGTATCTGGCCCCTAACAAGTATTGAGCAAGTGCCGGACAGAAGCCTAGGCCCACAGTTCCTGCCTAAAATGTTGGGGCCAGATGGGGTTCAGCCTTTTCAGATTTAGAAAGCAGATATTGTAATGCGTAGGTCCATATGTACATGTGTGTACATATATAATTATACATGTGTGTGTGTATATATATATATACATGGATAAGGATAATTACATATGTCTGCACATGTAACTACATATTACATAACCCCCCCAGCAAGGCCGGGGATAACACCTTCTGATCAAACATATTAATATTTCTGTAATGCAATATAAATATTTACTTTAGGAGTGATTTTTTTAAAAAAGACTACAATTCGTCTCATGTCAATTCAGGTCAAGTTTTGCCACCAAATGTGTTTACATTTTTTTCCCAGCTTTTAGAACTCTCTTAATTTCAGAATTGTGCAAGAGAGATTGTGGTTCTACAGTAACACTAGCAGTAATAGATGATTTATCTCCCACATCAGTATTAGGAATGTGGGCACCAGAGTCAGGGAAAGCTGGATTCAGTCTCTTCCTGACTGCCTGATTCCAGATAAACCTCTTATCCCCTATAAGCCCTAGTTTCCACATCTTAAAATGAGGATAATCACATATATTTTATGGGGTTTTTGTGAGGAGAGAATGAGATAACGTACATAAAATTCTCAGCACAGTGCCTGGCATCTACTGAGAGGTTCATCAATGTCAATACAAATTATGATAATTATTGTTGTTTATGAGCTCAGTAAAATCAAGCCCACTCTCTCCAGATACTTCTTTGAAAAAGAAAAATAACTACCATTTCCAAAGAGGTGCCACCCTCCTCTGGGATGATCTGAATTCATGAGGCCCAGTATAGGAATAGTAAATTTTATTCAAGGCACCTTTCCTGCTCCATGTTTCTGAAACTCTGTTGCCATCACTCCTCCAGGATGGAGGCAAATCCCCAGCCATCCACCCCAGCAGAGCAGTCCTGTTGTCTCACTGTCAGGCCAGGGCCCAAGGCATGGAGGAAAGGGCCACTTACCTTACACTGGTGGCAGCAGGAGCCATGAGCACACTCCGCCCCTGGCCTCAGGGTGCAATTAGAGGCATTGCAGCAGGGGTTGTTACATTCCTGGGGAGGCAGTGGGGTGGATGTGAGTTGGGGAGGGCATTCACCACCCCCAACATTTTCCCCACCCTTGCCCACACACCCCTGGAACCCCAGCTCTCTAGCAACTCTCTCTCTCTTTTTTTTTTTTTTTGCGACGGAGTCTCACTCTGTCACCCAGGCTGCAGTGCAGTGATGCAATATATCTCGGCTCACTGCAACCTCTGCTTCCTGGGTTCAAGCGATTCTCCTGCCTCAGTCTCCGAAGTAACTGGGACCACAGGCGCATGCCACCATGCCTGGCTAATTTTTGTATTTTCAGTAGAGATTGGGTTTCGTCATGTTGGCCAGGCTGGTTTCAAACTCCTGACCTCAAGTGATCTGCCTGCCTCGGCCTCCCAAAGTGCTGGGATTACAGGCATGAGCCACTGCACCTGGCCTAGAAACTTTTGCCCTCAAAAATCATGTGACAGTTTTGTCACTAAGCTAATGTGTACTTATCACAAGAACCATATATATGCACAATCATTAGTAACATGACTTGGACACAGCTACATCTTTTTTTGAGACGGTCTACAACCTTCTCCTCCTGGGTTCAAGCAATTCTCGTGCCACAGCCTCCCAAGTAGCTGGGACCACAGGCACACGCCACCATGCCCGGCTAGGACACAGCTACATTTTGAGTATGAATATTTTCCCAGGCATTTTCTACACACATACATATATATTTATACTTACCTTACAAAATCATAGTATCCACAGTGCTTTTTACTTAATATAACATGCATATTTCTCCCTGTAACCATGTATTCTTCTAAAATTGACTTTTTAGCATAGTACATGGAAATTTTATGATTTGTTTTTCTAATCCCCAGTAGAATATCCAGACACCCTGTCTTTCATGGGTGCCCTCCTGCCCCCAACCCTCCTAGTCTTTCTTATCTAATGAAAAGGGGCTGCTGGTGCAAGAGGCTGCTGGAACAACCTCTCCGAACAGTTTATGTCAACTCCTGGGCCTATTTCCTTAGACTTTTTTCTCCATCTGCTTCTCTTCCTAAGCTCTTCCTGGCCTGGACCTTTCTTGAACAGAAAGGCCCAAGCGTTCCTTGCTCTCCTCTCTTGCTTCCTGACCCCCAGCCTGAGATTTTTAAAAGATGATGAGGCGCTCCAGTGACCCTGAGTGTCCTCATCACACTCTTACAGTATTCACAGGCCAATCCACCAGCCATTGATGAAGAGTGTGTGGGGCTCCACACATCTCTCCACCACTGCCTTAGGAGGCAGCCTTGTCCCCACTCCACAGACGGGGACGCTGCGGCTCAGGCAAGTCCAGTAGCTGGCCGAGGGACACACCTGCCGAATTCAAGTCAGGACTGCCTGAGGCCTGCCTCATGTTTATCAACCTTATACCCCTAACTGTCCAGGGCTCTAGCATATTGGAGAGCCACATCCCATCCCCTGACCACAGACACCTGTCCACCTGTTTCCCCTAAGAAAACGAACAGAACACTTTCCTCCCATTAATCTCCCACCATGTTGGGCTCCAGGAAGACCTGTATTCCTGCCTTCCTAATGTACCATATTTCTTCCCACGAAGGCACATGCTCCCCTTCCACCTGAAATGTGCCTTCCCTCCTGCGTGCCTCACTAACTCCTAATGCAGCCTTCAGATATGGGCTCCACGGTCACCTCCCACACAAGCAAGGAGGTTCCCCCTCACATTATATATGTTCAGAGCACTGTGTCATTTGTCTTCCTAGCACTTGCCATGGACTGTACGTATATTCTTTCGCAATTATTTCAATATGTGTTTCTCCCACTAGTCTATCAGCTCCCCAAGCACAGAACTATGTCATTTTTGCCATTCATCCTAACCCCAGGACTAGACACAGTAGCCCACACTCATTGTGTCTGTAGAATGAGCAGCTGCTCAGAACCTAAGCCAACTGGCCACGCCCACTCTCAGGCCATTCCTCAACCCCAATGGGCCCTCCATGTTCCTACCACTCCCTTCTTTCTGATGAGTCTGGGTTGATCTCTCTGGGCTCATGGTGGTGGGGGTGGCATCCTTGACTAGTTCTTGTTTTATTCTGAAAGTGACATGCTGACACTAAAAAAAGAAAATCACATCATAGAGGTCTCAGGCAGAGTGCAGTGGCTCACGCCTGTAATCCCAGCGCGTTGGGAGGCCGAGGCGGGTGGATCATCTGAGGTCAGGAGTTTGAGACCAGTCTGGCCAATGTAGCAAAACCCTGTCTCTACTAAAAGCACACACAAAAAAATTAACCAGGTGTGGTGGTGCACACCTGTATTCCCAACTACGCAGAAGGCTGAGGCAGGAGAATCACTTGAACTCTGGAGGTGGAGGTTGCAGTGAGCAGAGATCATGTCACTGCACTCCAGCCTGGGCAACAGAGTGAGAGAGAGAAGGCCATAAAATCATTTTTTTTTCCCATTTATAAAGAACGTCAGTCTCACCCCCATAATTTACTGTTACTTGTTATCTAACCCAAATTGTTATGCATGTATAAACATACATATTTTCAGCCTTCAAAAAACAGAGACGAAACAATCCAGTTCTGCTTTCTGCAGAACCACACGCATTTGTTAAAAATGACCAGGCTCTGCCGTGTGCCCTGCACACTCACTGTGAAGATCAGAAGGAAGGAGAGAGTTTACACATAAACAGTTCTGCCCCTTCTTCCTTCTAGCAGCCCTTTCGAGACTTGACAGCACTTCCTACATCCCCTTTCCATCATTCCTCCTCCAGCCTAAACAGCACAAGCTTGTTATTTTAAGCATCCTCATAAGGCCCCTGTTCAAACCCAAATATCCAGCTGTGTGGCCTCCAGAATAAATTCCGTGCAGCTGGAGGGCCAAGCAGGCATGTGCAGCTCCACTGAAGAAGAGAGTCAACATGCCACGCGATTGTGGTTTCTGGTTAGACCAGACATTTACAAGAAGAACTGATCTTGGACGCTAGCAAGGCTGGCCACAAACTGGGAGAGGTAGCAGAAACACTCCATCTGGAAGGCTTCTTCTCCGTATCCGATTTGTCATGGGGTATTGGATAGTTACGTGTAGGAAATGCCTGTGACTAAGAAATTTTCAACTGTGTTCTTTTTTGACCTTGAGCTTTGAAACCAATGCAAATTCTTCCCCTCCCTCTAGCACCATTGTGACCCCTCACCTCTTCTTCTCCACAGTCACACTCTTCCCCATCTTCCAGGTACCCATTCCCACACCTCCGGCCTCCATACAGCGTCCTGGTATCTGGCATGTTGGAGAGACACATTCCACCACCTGACTGCAGATATCTGTCCAGCTCCCTCCTGTTGCATCCATTGAACACTTTGGGAAAGGGGTGCCTGGCAGAGGACAAGGTGGGAATTAGTGGGGAGTCTAAGCATCCAGCAGTCAGGCAGGTGTCACTCCTGCCATCACTCCTGCTACCCGTGGGGCTGACTCCACCTGGGATCAGACCCCCATTGTCTCACACACATACATTCTTGCCCCTTAGAACATTTACCGATATATTAATTTAGAATTCTTTCATCCATAGTGATGAGATATTAACCATCCCATAGCATTTTATTTTTCTCACTCTGCATGGAGGAAGCATTTGAGAATCAGGAGTAGCAATTTCTGCCCATTGAATGAGGGGATTGCAGTAAGTAAAAGGTTTGATGAGTGTGTTACAATAGGTCTCCTAAGCCTTAGTGCTGAAGAAAACACCAGTCAACCTAAACTTTTGCTGAAGCTGATATCAGGTGAATATTCTCTTGCAACAGAGGACCAGGCCAAAAACAGGCCAAGATCGTAAGTTTTATTTTTTTCTGGGCCAGTGATCTCATCGCTGTTCCAAGGATGCCAAGAGCACTCCAAACTCAACCAGCCAACTCATAAACGCATGCTCTTTATCACAGGAGCATGGAAGGTCCTGGGTCCCACTATTGGTGAGAAGGACAAAAAGTACAACCATCTGGGTCTACAAAAGGAGAGTTATCCTGCTCCCACTTCTCTAAACCAATTAAAGGTTAAACCCTCCAAGAAATTAGAGATTTTCCTTCAATGGGAAGGTATGCTACAAGGAATTTGTTACTAATAATTGTTAAACTACCCAAATTTGTGAATAATTTAAAAATGAAGTGGAGTAGTAATCAATATAACTCTCAATCATTTGTCTTCAGGTATGTTTTTCAGATTGAGAGAGAAAGGGGTGGGCTTAACCATGAGCTTATAGGGATCCAGGCACGACTCTGAAGTTGTATCCTGCCTCATTCTTTTGTTGTTGTTGTTTTGAGACAAAGTCTTGCTCTATTGCCCAGGCTGGAGGCTGGAGTGCAGTGGCACAATTTTGGCTCACTGCAACCTTCACCTCCTGAGTTCAAGTGATTCTCCTGCCTCAGCCTCCCTAGTAGCTGGGACCACAGGCGTGTGCCACCACGCCCAGCTAATTTTTGTATTTTTAGTAGAAACAGGGTTTCACCATGTTGGCGAGGCTGGTCTCAAACTCCTGACCTCAGGTGAACTGCCCACCTCAGCCTCACAAAGTGCTGGAATTACAGGCGTGAGCTACTGCACCCAGTCAACATCATCCTTTCTATGTCACAGCTGAGAAGTAATTTTTAAAAATTAACACCAGAGGTCCAAGAAAGCTGCATTGTTTCTTGAAGACATTGAAACACCATTCTCCAAGAAAGAATCATAAGCAGGCCCTAATGGTTTGGGGTGAAAGAACACAAGATCCTATTGTGATGCCTTCCAAGGAGCCTAGAAGAACCCAAAGATTTGTGCTGCCTGAGTCCACATGCTAGAAGACAAGTCCTTTGAAGAAACTCCCTAATTTTCTTCAAAGGCTCTGGTTTTAAAAATCCCTCAAGACCACAGGGAGATGCAGCTGCCTCGCCCTGTTCCTCATGGGTAATGCAGCCGGCAAATTCCCTGAGAAGTCACTGTAGGGTGTGTGGATGGCCCTCTTCTTCAACTTGTTCTGTTACATCTGAGCTTTCAGTGAAGGCTGGAATTGAAACAGCACTGATTCAACTCTCTTGGGATAGAAGAATTAAGGGTTGTGGCTATGATCAAAATGTGTCCTCAGCAAAACTTCATGAAATTAAAAAGACACATATGGCCAAGCCAATTTATAACTCAACCCCTTAAAACAGAAATTAAGTAAATTTAGGGTTACACCAGCACCAAACCTTCTGCTGGAAAGTTAAGTTCTTGCCACACATTTGCCTTGGTCTTTTCTCAATTTCTTTGTTGTAAAAACCACATTTTTTTGGCTCCATCAGAAGTTTAAGGGAGTCTCAGTGGGACCAGCTGGGAGGAACCCGTGTGTCACACTGTCCAGGTGTGCCCACCCTCCTCCCCATCCTCCCTCTTCCTGTTCGACTCACCCGGTGGCAGCTGCCATGATGCACCCACCGTCAGCCGCACTGGCCGAGCAGCAATCCGCAGAATCATGAGTCATGCCAAAGTTGTGGCCCATCTCATGGGCCATGGTGGCAGCCACGCCAATGGCATTCTCGGAGTGGTCCTGCTCAGAAGACAGAGTTGAGGTCAAGGTCCAGGGGACAGATCCGCCTCTGCCCCCTATCCCTGCCTTATCCTTAGCCAAGTCTTGCAGGTCTCCACCAATTCCACTGTCACTGAGCATACAGACTCTCTATATGTGCCTCTGACAGCAAGGCTGAATCTGCTGTCACTAGGCAGAAATCAAATGTTTAAAAGTCCGTGTTTCTGAGTTCTCCAAGGTTGCAGACCACAACTGACCTACTGATGAACTTCCAGACCAATAAATGCTTTCTGAATAAATAAGAGGAAGATGTTTCCCCATTCTTCTTCTGAACATATATCCCTCTCCAGACATAAGGGAATCAACATAGAAAACACCACCTTGATTCAAACATAGGGTGTACTTGGCTTAGTGTTTCCTGAGAGAGCCACACAAGACAGATACACTCCAGGCACAGCACTTGGTGTACTGTCTGGTATGTAATTATCAGACGCAAAAGCTAAAGAAATCAAGAGGAAAAAAACCCAGCAGGAAAGAAGCAGCAGAAAGATTTACTAAACATGGATGTGTGTTTCCTGCATTATTTCATTTAATTCCCATTCTTATCCTATGACTATCAACTGTAAAACTATGTTTCTTTACAGCTGAGGACACTCATTAACTCCCCCAAAATCACACAGCTGTTCTTTGAACCCAACAGGCTCAGACCCTAGAGCCTGTGGTTTTGGCCATTATGCTACTTTGTCAATAAATACATAATGGATAGAGGGACAGACAAATAGATGGAGAGAAGTCTTCCTCAATACGCACTTCACAGGTTAGAAATACAGAGTCAAAACAAATAGTCTCATGAAGTCAGAGTGAATTTCAAAAGAAGGCAGTAATTTCCTAACCATGACTTTGAGACAGGTTCTTGTTTCTTAATGACATATATAGCAGCACACGACCTGGAATAAAAACATTTTTAACCTCTACTTTTTTACTATTTTCCAGTCCCTGGTTTGGAACATATGAGATCTAGTGATGAATGCACGTAATCTCTTCAGGGTTCCTGAGCTTGGAGATACAGAATGAACTATAATAAATGAAAATTCACCCTTGGGTACCTCCATCTCTTAGAACTTAATGACTTCGTTTTAAACAATTGCCCTTCCTGATATCAAAGCTTTTTCTGCTACAATAATAAATATCAACTTTTTTTTTCAAAAGATGACCTCTGGTCTTGTAAGGCAGTTCAGAGCCTTCTGCAGCACACACACATGGGCTGAGACTCACCATGTTGACTCCTCCAGACTGGTACACAGAGCACATGGCCATGAGGGGGGCCAGGCCGATGGTGGTGCCGTGGAAGGACATGCCCCTGCAGGAGGCAAGGAGAGAGGGTGACCTGGGAGGGGACTGAGAGGGCTGTTCCAATGTGCCCGGGAGTAGGTGGCTATCCCAGGGTTCCTTAGTCCCGTTGACTTTCCCAGGTCATTCCCAAGGGTAGAAGCTGTTGTAACCAGGCCAACTGGACAACTTCCAGCTCACCACACCTCTCACTTCCTCTCACCTACTCCCTCATGACTCCAGAGAAACACAAAGAGAGAGAGAAAGGTCGTTTATCCCCCACAATATACCCATAACCGATTCTTTGGAAGGAAATGGGCAGGGTTTGCAAATCTGCATCGCATTCCTGCTGCACAGGAAAAGGTCAGAGGGAGAGGATGATGGAAGGGTGGCACAGATTCTGATGCTGAAGTGAATCATGCCCACTTCCACCATTTGCCGGGATCCAATGCCTTATCCCTGGCTCTGTGGTGTGAGTCCCACGGGGTAGGGGTGGGGGCATCGGGGCAGCAGCTGTGGGGCTGATGATGCTTCATTCCCACATACTCAGGGGCCAAGGAAACAGCTGTGTCCCATCAGGAGCCTCACAAAGTGCAGCTGGATGCAACAATGAGCTGTTTCTGCCTTTGTTTTGCAATGGGATCCTAATCTGCCAGCAGCAAGCTGCATTTTCCCCAGTTGAATATATCCTTCTTTCAGTTACATACATCCAGGGTAGGGGAGAAGAAAAAAAAAAAAACTACCAGTGCTTCTGTGCATGCCACAAACATGTAATATATTTAAAGAATCTATGTGGAAATTCATTATGTGGTACTTATCTTCATGTTTGTCTTCTTATCTAGACCATGATATCTTTGACAGCAAGACTATCTTAACTATTTTGGGATCAGTAGAACCTCGCACAGAATGTCACACATAGTAGGTATGTAACACATGTTATATATCTTCAGAGAAACAATCTGCAAAGAAATATGCAAAATCTATGCAAATTGATATGAAGTTCTACTAGTTATTTTCTAAATGTTCCAAAGTTCAGGCCAAAAGTTCTAATAACCAAAGACTCTTCCTAGGCAAATGTATTGTCATGAAGTAACTGTTCACAGCCCAGGTTTTGGCACAGTTATTTTTCCCAGTTTCTTTAAAAGGATAAGCCAAGGTTTAAATGATTATTGACTCAGCTATATTTAGGGAACAGAAGAAAAACGGTTTTAAGGCCAGGCATGTGTGACTCACGCCTATAATCCCAGCGCTTTGGGAGGCCGAGGCGGGCGGATCACTTGAGGCCAGGAGTTCAAGACCAGCTTGGCCAACATGGTGAAATCCTGTCTCTATTAAAAATAAAAAAATTGGCCGGGCTTGGTGGTGCATGCCTCCAATCCCAGCTACTTGGGAGGCTGAGGCACTAGAATTGCTTGAGCCTGGGAGGCAGAGGTTGCAATGAGCCGAGATGGTGCTACTGCACTCTAGCCTGGGCAACAGAGGGAAACTCTCTCTCAAAAAAGAAGAAGAGGAAGACAAATGGTTTTATTATCTATATGCCTTTTGTTGTAACTGCCTCAAAATACCTTCAGAAGTCAACACTAATAAATACCAAATAATCACCCTGGGGAACAGTCACATGTGACCCCCATCACTGTCTCTCTGGGGCTGATGAAAATCTAGCACAATCCCTCCTCAGTGTCTCCCTCCAGCCAAACCCTCAGTTCCTGCACTGTCTAGCACTTCAACTCTCTCAGGCACTCAGCCCTGTGTCCCTTGGGTACCAAGTGAAGGACAACACAAGGAACCTCCTCTCCTGTGCCTGTGTTGGGAGATCAGCTCATGTATTAGAACAAAGTGCCAGGAAGATTGAGACGAGCCTCTTAGAAAGTCTAAGACCTGACCAACAGTCAGTCCCTTCCCAAATATATATACAATTATTTCAGATGCTCAATGGAATATGGTAAGTCTAATTTTCCCATTAGACTGTAAACACGTCTTAGGACTAATGTGACTCAGGCTTTTAAACATTTTCTGGGGTATGCTGGGTACAGAGGGCATGTTTAGGAAATGCCTGATTCTCTGGAGCAGGGAGTCAGAATGGCCTTGTACAACCAACACTCCCCATGGGGCAAACTCTGAGCATGCGCACGGTGGGCAGAGGCTTTGCAGCCAAGGACAACACAACATATGGAAAAAGGCTATTTACGTGATTAATTGGGCGTTGTCATGGTACTTCTGGGCAAGCAGCTTGCGCCTCCAACTGAGAAAGGACCAGAGGGTAGAGTATGGATTCTCTGAAACTTCACACATGTTCCCGTGAGTCCACACTTCCAAGCCCACGAGAGCAATCCGGATGTTCAAGGATCGGTAAAACTGAAAGGACACAGAATAACACGGTATGTGTCAAACCACCTGGTATTTAAAAGCCCCTTCCTTTCATTCTGTGGGAGCTTGAGATTAGAAAGAAAAAAACTAAAACTAAAAAATAAAAATAAATTTTTAAAAAAAAGCCCCTTCTCAACCTAAGAACTCAGAGCACAGATACCAGATTTCTCTTCTGCCCATGGCTCCAATGGAAGGAGGCAACTGGTGTTATTGACATTTTTTAGAAAGGGAAAATGAGGTCCTGAGAGAGAGCAGGACATTCTGGTGGCAGAACTGCGGTAACTTTGCTTAGAGATGACTGAGATAAGAGATAAAATTGCTTTCAGATATGAATATGTCTATCATGTGGAAAAAGGGTTAGCGTTGTTCTGCATGATTTTCAAGTAGGGCTTAGGTCAATAGGTAAAAGAGACAGGAACATACATTTCATTTTAAAATAGGAAGAAGGCTTTCAAACAAAGCTGGGCATGAGATAGCTCAGAGTTGAGCTTTGCTGTCTTCTGTAATCAGTGCCCTTGGCCAGGTTGTCTGGTACCATTTTTTCTCCCAATTCCTTACATGGGCCTTATCTTTCTTATGGGTATCTAAAAAGTTCTCTTGTATATGGATTTTTAAAAACCGTTTCATTGAGGTATAATTTGCATACCATAATACCCACCTATTTTAGGTGTACGGCTCAATACTTTTTTGGTAAATTTACCAAGTTTTAAAGCCATCACCAGCCAAGCGTGGTGGCTTATACCTGTAATCCCAGCAATTTGGGAGGCTGAGGCGGGCAGATCACCTGAGGTCAGGAGTTTGAGACCAGCCTGACCAACATGGAGAAACCCCGTCTCTACTAAAAATACAAAATTAGCTAGTGCATGCCTGTAATCCCAGCTACTCAGGAGGCTGAAGCAAGAGAATCACTTGAACCTGGGAGGTGGAGGTTGTGGTAAGCCGAGATTGTGCCATTGCACTCCAGCCTGGGCAACAAGAGTGAAACTCCATCTCAAAAAAATAAAAATAAAATAAAGCCATCACCATCATCCAGTTTTAGAATATTTTCATCACATCAGTAAAATCCCTCATGTCTGTTTACAGTCATTTCCCATTCTCACCCTCAGTCCCAGGCAACCATGCATCTACTTTGTTTTTATTCTGCCTTTTCTGGACATTTGTTTTACAATATGCGGTTTTGTGTATCTGGCTTCTCTCACTTACCATAATGTTTTTGAGATGTATCATGTGGTAGACTGTATCATTTGTGATTTCTCTTTATTGCTGAATAATATTCTTTTGTATGGATATACCAAATTATATTAATACATGGATATTTTATTATAAAATGTCTCCCACTCATTTTGGAAGTAAATGAGTATAAACAACATAAAAGTGCATAGATATGCTTATTCTTCAAATTTTCTTCCCCATCCCTGGATAGTCTCAGGTTTTGTCAAGGATGGAATAAGCAAGTTGCAAGCAATAGACTACAGAGGTTGTTGGTAATCTTCAGGGTTTTGTGCAAACCAGAGATCTTGAAATTCTACACGCAAGATCTGACTCAACTTCCTCGAGGCTAGAGCTGCATCTAACCTTTATGGTCTGGCATCTTTCATCTCATACAAATATAAGCAGGAGGAGGGTTTTCTTTAAAACTAAACCACTGGAAGGTGTGAGTGCAACAGGTTTTTTGATGGGTCCACCCTACAAATACTGAGCCCGTGACTTAATAAAAAGCCCCATGTATGGAGAGTTCGTATGAGCAGAAGATACCATCTTAATCCAAAATTGGTAGGTACTGCCCCAGCTAAAAAGAATAACCATAGCACCAACATTTTACCATCTCTTTTTATGTACTAGGCACTGAGGCTTAGAGAAGTTAAGGAACTTGCCCAAAGTCTCGCAAGAAGATAGTGGAGCCAGGATGAAGGCCTAAATTACAACCTCAGAGCCTATGTGTGACCCTTTACTGCCTCCGTGCTGCAGTATCGACACATCCAGATAAGCCACTTGCTCCAAAAAACGCTGGTCAAGATGGGCTCAAGATTCAGTGAAATATCAGTTTATTTCAACGGAAATTTTGATTTTTCTGTTTTGTGCCAGTTCAATCGTTAACAGAAAATAAAAGGTTCAGATTCCAATTTGAATTTGCTTTCCTAGGGAGCTTCTGAAGGAAGTAAACTTGGCTTTTTTTTCACAGTTACAGAAAAACATTTTGGATTGGGTTCATGATTCAGCAGAGGAGTGCAATTCATTCCAGTTTTAGTTCAACAATAGTTCAGTTCAAGTAGCTGGGTCAGCAAGCTCCAGAGAAGTGGGCGTGGCTTCCCTCACCAGCCAGGAGCAACTAACACCAGCCGCGAGGAGAGAGCCAAGACAGGATGCATGGGCCACCCAGGCTTAGGGCTTTCAGTAAGGACTGGGGCTTGCTGGTGCCTCTCTTCTCCCTTCACTTGTCACCAGCACCCTTGGTTCCATCACCTACCCCACAGAGGGGATACCCAGCCAAGTCCCCACCTGCCAGGTCTCCAAACAATGGATGTCACATGGGTGAAAGCAGAGTCGGCCTCCCATATTCTCCCCAGGGAAACAAGCTTCCCATGTTTTCCCAGATGTTGAGTGTTTGGGTTGTAGGATTATTTAAATGTTATTCTTGAGTGAGTCAGGAGCTAGAGAGAGGACTGGACTGTGTCCCTAGAGTCTGTCCTTCCAGGAAATACCAGTGTTTGACTTTCACCTGTCACTGACCACTGACCTGTGTTTCCAGAGCCATCTAGGGCAGAAAAAAAAACCATGGGCATGGAAACTGCCATCACATGACTTCAGAACGCTAATATATTTGCCTATTAGTCCCTAAAAAATATTTTAAGTAATCTCCTATATTCTCTAGTGTTTAGGAAAAAATGATTTTCCTTTTAGGCCTGGAATTCATGAATCCCTAGCAGGACCAAGGTTAAGCTTCATCAATGTTATGAGTGTTCTAAAATTGTGCAATAAACGTTACCAGATTCTCAAAGAGACCTGTGATCCCAAACACATTAAAACCTACTTTTAAAAACTATATACTTCTAGCCTACCAAGAGGCTACTGTCATTCTAGGTTACCTATTCTGCATTTTGTACTCTAACAAATATCCTCTTTCTTATACACAATGTATTTCCAAGTCCCAGACCAGCCTATTCTAGTAAAATTCAAAAATGTAGGTATTTCCCAAGAGTATCTTGTAAAAGGTCCTGACCTAGGAAAGTTAACCATTTGCACATCCTTCATAAGAGGCAAGACATAATTTCAGGATAGTTTTACACATGGAGACTTTACAGATTAGCCCCAAGCAAGTCACTTCTCAGACAACCCACTTCTCAAGCAACCCACTTCTCAAACAGCCCACTTCTCAACTTTTAAGGCTGTGTGTCTTTCCCACCCTGACCTACCTCAATTCCCTCCTAAGTCAGAGAATCCCTGGGCTTTGTATCTGGAGGAACCTTAAAGAACCTTAAAGGATTCTTAAACTGGGCTCTTCCATGCCCAAGCTGCTTGGGATCCACTGCAGGGGTAAGAGGAAGGGGTCAGAAGGACAGTGTTCTGGGTCCTCACCCCTGCTCCCGCTTACAGCAGTCTGTTTTCATTTAACTTTTATACTAGACATTGGCATAAGATTTCATTTTTTAAAATTCCACCAGAAAAATAAAATAACAAAAAAAAAAAAAAAAAGAAAACAAATGTGACTCAAAGAAAATGAGTTACTTGCCTAAGGGTACGTAGTTCAGGGCTCTGTCATGACCGCCCTGGGCCTCTATGGCACTGCTCATTCCCTTTCAGAAGATGGCTGGGGCAGCCAATCCAGCAGAAGGCTGCTCCAGTGCCCTTGGAAGTGCTGGCACCTGGCACCTTTCCCACAAAGTACACACCTGGTCTCACCTTATCAACATAGTTGGCGATCTCTATGAGCTTGTGTTTGGTGGCGTCCT
Organism: Rhinopithecus bieti; assembly: GCF_001698545.2. Lineage (NCBI taxonomy): Eukaryota > Metazoa > Chordata > Mammalia > Primates > Cercopithecidae > Rhinopithecus > Rhinopithecus bieti. The sequence continues at coordinate 815,831 of NW_016803881.1, read as the reverse complement.
GGTCTCGTCGATTCTTCTGAAACTAAATGGGAGAAGCAGAGCCATGTGAGATCCCAGAACCTCTCGCAGGATGCTTCCTGCGCCCCATTACTTGTCTTTGAATTTGCTCTTATTTTCTTCTGTCTTCTATGAGCTGTCATTTTTATGCAATTGTCTTCCCCACAACAGTAAGAGCTTATGGAGGGCAGTACCTGTCACATCTATCTTTGTATCCATAGCTACTAGCTCAGTGCAGCACATACAGTAGGCATGCAATAATTATGCATGGAGTTGAACTGCCTTCCTATAACACTTGAAGCACATCTTATTCTCCTGCCCTTCAAACTACAAAGCCTCTGGCAAACTCCCACTGGGGCCTAGGAGGACTGATCCAATCCTCACCTCAGTCATCACCGCAACATGAAGCCACCATCACCCAGATCTCACGAGGCTTCCCTACATGTGGTCAATCAACAATGATCGAATTGTTGCTGAATGCCTGCTATGGGCAAGGCATTGCACTTAGCACTATGTAGGACCCAGAGAAGTGTGAGTTCTTCGTCCTAGACTAGAAGAGCTTCAGCTAAAACAGAAAGGGCCAGAAATAACTGTGGCAGATCCTGAGTGACAGATCCTGTACTTAAGGAGTATACAACTGAAATGGTCTGAGAAAACCTGCCTGGAAAATGCACACAGAAAAACCACAGTAGGAGGCCATGTGAATGGCATGAATGCTAATGAGGAGGACCATAAGACACTGGCAAATAGGCTTCATCTTGCACACCACTCAGATCCACTGGCCGTGCCTTCTACAGTGAGGAGAATTCTGAGACTGCATCGATTCAATCAGACATTTCTTTTTTTTTTTTTCTTTTTTTTGAGACTGAGTCTTGCTCTGTCACCCAGGCTGGTGTGCAGTGGTGCGATCTTGGCTCACAAGCTCCGCCTCCCGGGTTCAAGCGATTCTCCTGCCTTAGCCTCCTGAGTAGCTGGGATTATAGGTGCTCACCACCAAGCCCGGCTAATTTTTGTGTTTTTAGAAGTGATGGGGTTTCACCATGTTGGTCAGGCTGGTCTCAAACTCCTGACCTCAAGTGATCCATCTGCCTCGGCCTCCCAAAGTGCTAGGATTACAGGCATGAGCCACCATGCCCGGCTGCAATCAGACATTTCTAACCAAGCATAGGAAAGAAAGCTGTGTTCCATTAGATATTTAAAGCTGTGTTCCATTAAATATCTGCCATGGGTACCAGAAAGAGGACATTTCAGTGTGAATACCTTCTATTTACCATTCCTCCCTCAAAAAAATAGATCTCTCTGAGCTGTGATGAAGGAAAGCTTCACGATGTAAAGAGAAAACCTGCTACAACTGCAAATTAAATTTGAAAATGATGGGCATGTCCTGTACACTGCCATTGTTACATAGAATCTGGGTCCTCTCTAATTTATCTTGGGTACCCACTGTACATGTTACTTCAATTCTGAACCTTCACGTCCTTCCTCCACTCTATCCTGCAAGAGTATCTAAGCAAGAAACAACAAGAACAGCCAAGTAAAACACCCTGGGATATTTGTTCGACCAGAGGAGTGTCCCAGCCCTGACACAGGGAAGAAATCCACCGTTTCCCTTTCAGCACAGCTTGTGGACATTCTCAGGCTTCCTTAAAACTGCCACTCACCAGAAGAGAATCTGTCACCACCGCTTTCTAGAGTTAGATTCAGTGAGACACTGTAACTTAGACCTTTCCAAGGTGTTAATCCAGGAGTTTCTCATTATAGAGGTCTCCTGTTTCTAAATTGGTCGCTCAGCACAGACAGCATTGCAGCATTTCCATTCATTTAGTAATATTTATTAGAACATCAGGGTCAAATTTCGTTGTCTTTCAAAAAAATATTAACCTTCTTCTCTTCAAAGAACTGCCCAATGAGACCACCATAATTTAAGGAGTGAATTCTGTTGTCCAGAGTAGTCTGAAGAAGGAGTCGGCAAACCTTTTCTGCAAAGGTCAGATTAGACTTTGTGGCCATATGGTCTCTGCTACAACTCTTCAACTGTGCAGCGGTGGCTCGGAAGCAGGCCTGGATAATACAGAAACCAACGGGCCTGGCTGTGTTCCAGTAAAACTTTGTTTTCAAACACACAGTACAGGCTGGATGTGACCATGGGGTATAGTTTGCAGACCCCTGATCTAAAGAAAGGACTGTCTCAAGCTTACATTTTCTAGGGTGACACAGCAAGTACCACATGCAGCACCATCCTTTCCCAGCCACTCTGCACTGTGCCAGCATCATGGAAGTCCTTTACAGGCCTGTGTTTACAGCTATCCCGTGTACCCCTACAACAGTCTACCTTACTCTTTATTCCGCCCTGGATTCCGTTCCACCTGGGGAATGAATAAACTAGAAGCTCTCACCTAGGACCAGGGAGCGTGGAGCTGCCTGCTCATTTTTACTGCTGACAACTCTCTCTCTAGGCAGCAGCAGTGTCTTGCTCTCCCTATCTGTGTCTCCACTTCCTCCTGTGCATTCAGAGCCGCAAGGTGAAGGCTGTCCTGTCTCGGCAGGAGGTTATAAATCATGGTAAAGCAGCCCTCCCCTTTCCTGCCTTCCCATCCTCTCAGATTAATTAATTAATTGTCAAGAATATATTTCTGTCTGCAGAGGATGGAGAGAGGTGGAGAGGGGATGATTCGTGAGCCTGTGAACCCAGCCTGGCCTGTTACACCCCCACCCCAGTCCCTCAAATGAATCATTCAAAGCCTTCAGCGGAGGGGTGCCCAGGACTCTGAGTAATGAGCACATTCCCTTATCCACCATGGCTGCATGAATCACAGCCCTGCTGGGAACCCAGGGCTGTTGCTGAGATGCTCACCTTTGTAAGACAAAGATGGCTCTAGGTGACACCAGAGTCCTGGAGGCACCTTGAGCAGACACTTTTTCTCTGGGGGTGTGCTGTGACCCTGGAGGTCAGGAGACAGAAGATGCCTAATCCCTGCCTCCCACCATGCTGCCCACTTCTCCAGCTGCTGGAGATTCACACCCAGTGGGTTTTAAAACCTGCACAGAATTCCTCTGAGAACAGTGCAAGGCCGAAGGGGAGAAACACCCCACCTTTAAACTAGAGCAGTTGGGCTCTATATGCTTAAGTATTGGGATCCCCAGGAACTGCCATCTAACCAAAGGATTCTGTAGCTGAAAGAAATGACTCAAGACCATTGTATTAGATGATCACAGATGCAGAGCTTAAATGGAAAAATGTCCCAGAGTCAGAGGGGCTTGGTTTTCTTCCACCAGTCCTCCCACTACAGGCAGTCGTGCAGCGCAGGCCAGAGTCAATTATCTCCTCCCATGACTTTGGAGCCTCAGCTGGCTTTTAAACCAGCTTTGAATTTTGCTCCCCACACTATTCCCCCATCCTATACACACACTAGTCTTTGGAGAGGAAACAGAAAACATAGAGACACACACACACACACACAGCTGTTGGAAAACCAATATCAACATCAATTAAAAGCTAAACGCTTTTCAAAGCAGAGCACAATGTTCCCTCGGTCTGGAATGCCCTTCATCTCCACTCCTCTGCCCAGTTAACTCCTCCTTGTCTTTTAAGACAGCTTCAAGAGCCACCTCCTTCTGCCTCTAACTAACATCCAGTGACTAACACTCAAAGACCTTATGGCCTGCAGCCTAGTGCTCTCCCCACACTACCAGGCCCTGCCGCCAGGACACGTGCTTTGGAAATGTGACTAGATATAGGCGCCTTAGACTGAGCTCTTTGGGGAGACGGTAGCTAAACCATGTGGATGGGATACAGACAGACTGGAGTAGCGATGGGCTCTATCCTCAGGAGAGACCAAGGCCAGTGTCTGCCCTGCTCAAACACAGCGAGCGCTCAGCTCATAATGACATCCAATGCACACAAGATGCGCTTAGTACTTATATGATGGAGTCGCTAAACACAGTGAGAATTGGAGGTAACATCTGGCTAATTTAGGCGAATATGGGCTCTGGGGCCTAAACTCACTCTTTAAGTGTCTGCTTCAGTGTCAGAGAAGCTTTCCCTAATTCCCAAAACCATGTTGAATCCCCCATTATCTGCACTCTCATCCCTCCTAATGGTCCATCTTAGTGTTTATCACACTTTGGACCTACAGGTTTGTGTGCTGTACTGCAAACTCTGTGATGCCAGGGGAGGGTACGTCTTCTTGAGAGCTATATATCCAGGTGCTTGGCACATAATAGAAAATCAAGAGATCATTGATGAAAAAATGAAATCTATGATAAGCCAGGTGAGGGTTCATCAAATCTTAGAACCTGTCTGATTTGAGGAACATGGTGTTAAAGCGCTGAACTGCTGTGCCTTTAGGTCAGTGGTTCTCAAACTTGCCTGTACAACCCAATCGCCCAGAGGTCTTGTTAAAACATGGATTCCTGGACCCCACCCTGACGGTCTGGGATTCAGGAGGTCGGGGTAGGGCCCAAGAATTTGCATTTTATATAAGATCACAGGTGCTGCTGACGCTGGCACTCTGGGAACCACATTTTGGGGACCATGGCTTTAGGTCATCATTCGGCATCATTTGACATGATTATAAAAATGGACCCACACACATGGGCAAGAACACAGTTTTCAGTTAGATGACTAGGAATGTACTTATTATCTTTGTAAACAAAAAAAAAGTTTTAGAATTTCCATGGACAATTCATGGGTTCCTAAGAATAAACACCAGAACCTAAAGGTCTTCAGACCCAGTTCAAGAAATGTTAATCAGATAACTGTCTTGATTTTCTATGTGATTGATGTATCAAGCCAGGAGAGGCTTAGCTGTGTGTGGGGGGGGGGGG
>NW_016803881.1:741994-809052 GCF_001698545.2 Rhinopithecus bieti | reverse complement strand
GCCTGTAGTCCCAGCTACTCAGGAGGCTGAGGCAGGAGAATGGCATGAACCCGGGAGGCGGAGCTTGCAGTGAGCGGAGATCCAGCCACTACACTCCAGCCTGGGTGACAGAGCAAGACTCCGTTTCAAAAAAAAAAAAAAAAGAATCTCTGGACTGGGAAATCTCAAAAAGTTCTGAAAAGGCTGTACCTGTGACACTTAAAACTCATGAAGGATGGTAGGTCCAGGATTCCAAAAAGCCTCCCAAACCAAAACATGGCATAGGACAAATCATGGGTCAAAACTTTAGAGACTCAGAAAAAGCAGTACAGTGGCCAGAGAAAGAACAGTGGCCTGCAAGTGAGGTGACCCAGGTTCTGGATTTAGCTCCAACATTCAATTGTCACATGCTCTTCAACAAGCATCTTAAATCTCTCCAAGTGTCAGTTTCCTCATCCCTAAAACGGCAATTATAACTTATCAAGACTCTTGGATGACTAAGTGGAAAGACAAGGGTCTTCGTGCTTGGAAACCAAAGCTAAATGCATCAGTGACGACATGCCTACCTGTCCCAACGGCCCCACGTCAGCACGGCAGTTATTTGGTGAAGTGACATCCACCACCAAGCACAAGTGACTACTTTTTTTCCTCCCTTGATTATAGATACTAGCATTGAACTCAGAATAAACTCATGGAGCTCTTACTGTGTCCTAGACATAATCTAGACATAATCCTTTTCCTCGAGAAACTCACAGTCATCTGGAGGACAGTCACAAACATTTACTGAGCTCCTGCTGCAGGCCAGGTATCATGCTAGTTGCTGAGGATGGACTAGTGAACAAGACACACCAAGTGCCTACCCTTGAGAAGCGTTGAGTCTAAACATTGGAATAAGTCACTCTAATGTATAACAGAGAGAGCAAAAAGTTTCATCACCCCTTGAACTGGAGGCAGCTGCTCCAAGTGTTACATCACCAAGGCTTCTGAGGGCTTTTCTACCCTCAGCAAGAAAGAAGACCATGACTTATGATCTATTGCTATTGCTAATGATCAGTGAAGGCCCAGGCAGCAGGCATTTGTCATCCTTGATACAATGAGATAAACATGATTGTAAAGGTATGTAATCAAAGCTCGGGGGAGGAGGAAGCCCAGGAGTAAGCCCTACAGACTCTAGCAGCATTTTGTACGCTCTAAAACCTTAGCAGGCTCTCATCCATCCAGAGAGCTCAGAACCTACAGCATCTCCAACCCAGTGTTTGCCACTGTAAATTGGCAGGACCTCTCTCTTAGCTTATCTCAGCTTTGACCTCCACCACAACCGCCACTTGGGATTCCCGCCCAGATTTTGCCCTTTGGGAAGAGCCTGTGACACTCTCAGGAAAATCAGCGCCAGGCTGTGATGGGCAGCAGCCTTTCCCGGATCCCATCCCTGACTGACCTCATTCCAGATCCAGGAAGCCTGATGACTTCCTGGCTGCCTCACCCAGGCTGACGCAGCAATACCCGACCACCCCCTCTGACAGACATGTAAGGTACTCCCTGAACATCTGGGGGTGGGAGCGGAGCAAGGAGCAAGGGTCACATCCACTCCCTAATCCAGTCAGGAAAGGGCAGAGGAGAGAGCTGCTACACGCATCCTGTTCCCAAGTTATCTTTTCATCCCAGCCAACCAAGGCCTCTCCCATCACCTCAGTTTCCCCTAATGGCTACACACTTTGGGAATACAGAGGACTTGACCACCAACTGATGGTTCTGTGTGCACCAGGTTGTGGCTGCCAAGATTACACCCAGTGAGTGGAAAGTTCCATAGAGGAATCGGGGAAAGTTCCAGTGGAGGGTCACAAAGTGCAATTGATCTGGCATCACTTGAACAAGCCTGTGAGCTAAACAGGACAGAGACCAAGCCAAAGTGTGGTGCACAATAAATAAGAATCCTCACAGTGGCTGCAGATTATAGAGCCTTTGCTATGGGCTTGGCACTGTGCCAAGTGAGCATTTTTGTTATTCCCACCACCTTCCTAGGATCCTTAGAAATATTGTCCCCAATGTACAAATGGGAAAACAAAGGCTCAGCAAGGTTAATTAACCCAAAGTCACATAAATAGTAAGAGTAAGAGTTGGGATTTGTTTTTTGTTCGTGTTTCATCAACTGTTACTTTAAGTTCCAGGGTACATGTGCAGGATGGGCAGGTTTGTTACACAGGTAAACATGTGCCATGTGATTTGCTGCACAGATCAGCCCATCACCTAGGTATTAAAGGAGTCGGGATTTGAATGGAAGCATTCTAGTTTCAAGTCCCACAACTTTACCCTGACCTTCCACTGCCTCAGTCACGATAGTCCTGTAGAGGCTGGGCGCGGTGGCTCACGCCTGTAATCCCAGCACTTTGGGAGGCCAAGGCTGGTAGAGTCCCTGAGCTCAGGAGTTGGAGACCAGCCTGGGCAATACGGTAAAACCCTGTCTCTACTAAAAATACAAAAATTAGCCAGGCGTGCTGGTGGGCGCCTATAACCCCAGCTACTCGGGAGGCTGAGGCAGAAGAATTGCTTGACCTTGGGAGGCAGAGGTTGCAGTGAGCTAAGATCTCACCACTGCACTACAGCCTGGGCAACAGAGCAAGACTCTGTCTCCAAAAGGAAAAAAAAAAAAAAAAACCAGCCCTGTAGAGTGAATCAGAAAGATACCACCAGCCTACAGATGGCTCCAGTGATAGTGCCAGCAGCTCTCCTCTGAGGGGTGATTGGCCTCACCTCAGTTTCCTAGGAAAAAGACAAAGGAGGTGTGCAGCCTACTTTTCACCTTCAGATACCATTGATTGAGCTAACTGGATGCCAGGCACTGTGTTTACAAATGTTATTTCATTCCCACATCATCATAAGGAGGCACCCTCATGAGTCCCACTTTATAGATGAAGAAACTGTGGCTCAGAGACATTAAATAACAAGCTCTCATGGCTAAGGGCAGTGTGGGCTCCAGACATGGGGACCAGGTAATCTGGAGTCAAAGATTTAAGGTCCACAGACTTTGGACCCCATACCCTTAGCCTCTATGCTTTCTGCCTCCATCAGTGAGTTCCAAGCCTAAGTGTCAGAGATCTCTAGGAGCAGAGGTCTCAGGGATATCTACTAGAATATTCTACAGTGTATTGAAAACATGGGTATCCAGGTCTGCTGTGGATATGGCTCATCTGTCCCCAGCAAGTCTCATGGTAGAATGTGGCCCCAGTGTTGGAGGTGGGCCTGGTAGGAGGTGTTAGGGTCATGGGGTAGATCCCTCATGAATGGCTTGGTGCATCCTGGTGGTAATGAGAGAGTTTTTACTCAGCAAATTCCCATGAGAGTTTCCTCTAGAGCTGGTTATTAAAAAGAGCCTGGCACCTCCTCCCTCTCTCTCTCACTTCCTGTCTCACCACTTGATCTCCGCACACACAGGCTCCCCTTCTCCTTCTGCCACGAGTGGAAGCAGCCTGAGGCCCTCACCAGAAGCAGATGCTGGCGCCATGCTTCTTGTACGGCTCGCAGAACTGTGAGCCAAAATAAAACTCTTTTCTTTATAAAGTACCCAGCCTTATGTATTCCTTTATAGCAACACAAATGGACTAATACAGGGCCCAACCTAAAAAACCCAGATCTGCAGGCCTGAGTGTCTGCACTGTTATCAAGGCCCATGAGTAATTCCCTGCCCAGCCACACTCAGGAACTTTGGCCTGCAGACCGCACTCTGCAGCAGGCACCTGCTTTTCACCAGGACCCTAGTAATTCTGATTCAGGGAGTGGGCAGATTACAGTTTGAGAGAAACACAGGCTCAGAAGGACCCTGAAGGTCCTTCCAGCAATAGGATTCTGTGGCCACTTCCCTCCCTTCCTCCAACTGCTGTTCCTGGTAATGTGCCCATGTCACGGTTGCAATCCTCTCAGATGGCCTGGGGATGGAGGAGAGGCTGGCACAAGCCCCAGCACTGTCAGCGGACTGCAGCTTTGTTGCTGGGGGAACGTCTGAGAATGTGGTTCCAGGGGCCCTCCCCGCCCCCACCGCTAATTCCTTTAGCTGCCCCCTTCCAAACACCACCAGTTGTTTATCCTTCTAGGAGCCTTGCTTGATCTAATTTGCTGAATGTTAGCGCTGGCAAAGGCAGAACTCAGCCAGAAGGCATGAGCCGGGACCCAGGAGGTTGGGTGGCCAGCCTCACATGCCATTCTCCATTCTGTTCTCCATCCTACTGTTCATTGTTAAGAGATGGATACAAATGAAATTGTACAGAAAAACCTGGGCAGGCCAGGCCAGGCAGGCAACAGGCAATTCATGTCTAACCCCTGCATAACTGAAGGATTCACCAAATGCATTCTTCAAGGAAGTAGGCCAAGAACTGCTTCCTGGGGACTTGTCCATTCAGAGCTAAACCAAAGGGGACACGTTCTACATCCCTCTACCCAGAGGTGCCCTAAAAGGTAACTACCCTGCTACCCTTCTTTCCTCTCCCCTTCTCTGCAAATTATATCCATGCAAAAGGAGTTATGGGGAACTCCAAAGTTTGCAAAAAAGAGAAGAGAAGGCTTGTAGGTCATGTGCTTTCTCAGGGACAGGGTGCCCCCATGTAGCACCTGGATTAAAACTCTGGCTGTGCTGTCTCCTAGCTGTGTGGTAAGTGATGTAATAACAGAGTTGCTGTGATAATGGACTGAATAGGCAATGTTTACTAATAACCAAAGCAGCATTTTAAAAGAATAGCTAGCAGTCATTGATTGTGTATTATACGTCAAGCAAAGTGCAAAGTGTTTTATTCGATAGCCATTCCACACATCTGTACTGAGAACCCACTGTGTGACAGGAACTGTTCTCAGCACGGGAAACAGCATGATCAAAGCAAAGTCCCTGCTGTCAAGGAGCCTGCACTCCTCACCTATCGTAAATCCACCAATGATGTCAATATTGTTATTCCCATTTTACGGATGAGAAAACTGAGACTAGATAGCTTAAGTAGCTTGGCAGGGTTTAAACCAGGAACTGTCTGGCTCCAGAATCTAAATTCATCACAACTTAATAATACTGTTCTCTGAGGGCTTAGTCTGTGCAATGCCTGACATGGACATGGCATTTATGATCCATTCTGCAGAAGGAAGGCAAGGAATTCAAAGGTGGAAAGGACTTGCCACTTCTCGTCCAGGGCTGGCTGTGTGTATATGAGCCACCTCCTTCTGCTCCAGGCTCCCACCTCCCTGAGACTCTGCCCAACCTCTCTGCATCCCAGGACTTCCAACACAGAAGGAAGCTTTTAATGGTCTGGTCTACTCTCGTTTTACAGAAGAGAGGAAAGCCCACCCAAAAAAAGAACTTGCCGAAGCTCACCTAATGAGTTAATGTGACAGCCAGGGCAAATCCCAGCTCTCCTAACATCCAGGTTCATGATGCTGGGGTATGCCCCTGACCTCACTCCCACTGATCACCCACCCCACTCCCAGGACTTAGCCACCTTTCAGATAGAGTAGGGTCTGTGGAGGGACCAGCCTGGCCACAGCAAAGACAAGGAAAAAATTTAATGGGGAGAGGGAAACACAGAGATCCATACAGCCAGGAAGTATGGAGCTAGATCTTAAACGTGGAGCCCTTGACTTTAAATTTTGAGCTTATTCCAGGCCATCATGCGCACTTTCCTACACATTCTCCTGCATTCATTTTCAAGCTCATATCTCCCTTTCTCCCTCTCTCACACAATCTGAGTCCAGGGACCATGGTTAGAGTATAATTACAGTGAGAGTGAGCCCTATGTTTTTGAAGGCAGGGCTGCTGTAATATAAGGGTGATCCATCAAATAGACCACAATGGATGATTTATTGTATGCCTCTGAAAGACTTTCTATATAATGAAAATCTGTCAGACATTAGTACAGATGATAATATGCAACCATTAAAAGAATGAGATAGATCTATGTATACCTAAAACAAAATGCTAAGTTGGAAAAAAAATACAAAACTGTATGCATAAGGTAACCTCATTTGGATTAAATATGTTCATATATTACATATACATATATATATATACACACACACAAACACACACACATACAATTATGCATTTCAATTAAGGATACCTCCAACAGTGATTAAGGATACCTCCAACAGTAATAACAGATGGAGAATGGGATTGGTTGGAAGGGTAGGACAAGATAAACAACTTTCATTTTTTAAAGCTTACACATTCCTGCATGATTTGAACATTTAATACTAAACCTGTATTAGTTATATAATGATAATTGTTAACAAATTTTTTTAAAAAAAGTAAACAACTTACCAACTAGATACACCTCTGCTATTGACAGTGAACTACAGACACACACACAGAGTTTCCCAGAACACACAGGCTCAGTCAGAGATACCTTAACCCAGTGTAGATATTTAGAGAATGTCTTAATCTGAGACAGGCTTGGGAGAATGACACTTGACATCCCCAGTGAGATGGGATGCCACATCTTTTCACTGGTGTTTTGTTTTGTTTTGTTTTGTTTTGTTTTGTTTTGAGATGGGGTCTTGCTCTGTCACCCAAACTGGAGTGCAGTGGTACGATCTCAGCTCACTGCAATCTCCGCCTCCCGGGTTCAAACGGTTCTCCTGACTCAGCCTCCCAAGTACCTGGGTCAACAGGCATGCACCACCACACCCGGGTATTTTTTATATTTTTAGTGGAAATGCGGTTTTGCCATGTTGGCCAGGCTGGTCTCAAACTCCTGACCTCAAGTGATCCGCCCGCCTCAGCCTCCCAAAGTGTTGGAATTACAGGCGTGAGCCACCGCACCCAGCCTATTGGTGTCATTTATAAGTACCTATAGCTTCCAATCAATTCTCAAAGGGTCCAGGGGCCCAAATAAGATTACAGACATTATACTTCTGTATTAGTCCGTTTTCACACTGCTATAAAGAACTACTTGAGACTGGGTAATTTATAAAGGAAAGAGGTTGAGTTGACTCACAGTTCTGCATGACTGGGGAGGCCTCAGGAAACTTACAGTCATGGCGGATGGCCAAAGGAAAGCGAGCACCTTCTTCACAAGATGGCAGGAGAGAGGGAGCACAAGGGAAACTGACACTTTTTTTTTTTTTTTGAGACAGTCTCGCTCTGTCGCCCAGGCTGGAGTGCAGTGGTGCAATCTCAGCGCCCTGCAAGCTCCGCCTCCCGGGTTCACGCCATTCTCCTGCCTCAGCCTCCCAAATAGCTGGGACTACAGGTGCCTGCCACCACGCCCAGCTAACTTTTTGTATTTTTAGTAGAGATGGGGCTTCACCGTGTTAGCCAGGATGATATCGATCTCCTGATCTCATGATCCGCCCGCCTCGGCCTCCCAAAGTGCTGGGATTACAGGCATGAGCCACCACACCCGGCCGGAAACTGACACTTTTAAACCATCAGATCTTGTAAGAACTCCCTCACTATCACCAGAACAGCACGGGGAAACTGTTCCCATGATTCAATCACCTCCCACCAGGTCCCTCCCTCAACACATGGGGATTACAATTCGAGATCAGATTTGGGTGGGGACACAGAGCCAAACCATATCAATTACATATCTATGTTCTTTTTTCGCAAGGAATATTCCTAAAAGGACATATAAGAAACTAGTAACAAAGGCTGTCTCTGGGAAGGGGGGAAATGTGGAAATCTGGGGTAAAAAGAGACGTATCTTTCATTGTACATGCCTTTGTACTTTTGAATTTATTTTACTAAGATCATATATGACTTCTTCAATTAAAGTAACCTAAAGAACTGCTTTGGAGAGAAGAGGGGGCCTAGCAACCATCTAGAAGCTCAGCTGAATTCCTCTTGGTATCATCAGCTTGAAGATCTCACTTGATAGAAATCCTACCTATTTTCTCCAATCACAGGATCTTGTTTCCAGGACAGAAGAACAATCACTATGGAGATTTTTCACTGCAGCAGTGCTTTATGAGTTTTGGGGAGCGCCTTGAGTTTTGATGACATGGGTTTGAATACTGCTGCTGTTGCAGCTGCTCCTTCTCCAGGGTCCAAATGGAACCATCTGGCATGAGTCTCCAGCTCTTAAATCAGTCCACCCACAGCCTTGGTTTCTTAAGGCATGTGTAGTGAGAAGACTGGGAAAGTAAGGCAGGTGGACCTCACCAGATGGAAGCATGCAAAACAGAAACACATGGACAGCTCACCCGGTATCCCCCTCCCTGTCAGCACTGCTGCTGGAATGATTTACAAGACACCAAGCCAAGTTCCCACTGCTCCAGACTGAGGGGATGGAGGAAGAGGCAGACAGAAGCAGGTCACACCTGCATGTTCTTTTTCCTCCTTCTTGGGACAAACTTTGTTTACTTGCAGACTGCAGGTGGCGGTGGCTGGGCTTGTAAATACCACTGTGAGGCCAGTTAGCTTGGCTCAACCAGGTCACTTAAACAGAGGGGATTTGGGGCCACTGTGTTATTGCTTCCCATCCAAAGCCCATTTCCTGCCTAATTTCCTCCAGCCAACTCACCATGCAGCATTCAAACAAAGTCATGGCCCAATTTATAAACAGACACTTGGGACCTGCAGTGTGAGAAACCTTCCATTTGTATAGGAGCCTGCATAAGTCTTAGCATGGATGAGCAGAAACCCTTACATTTAAAAGTACTATAATTACAGTAATAATCTCTATCATGCCTAATATTGATGCTCACTTTATTGACAAGGAAACTGAGGGCTCCAAAATTACAATGCTGGTTTTCCCTCCACCTGTGTAAGGCACTGGCATCAGGAAGACACTCAATTTCAATTTGTGAATGAAAAAGGCAATCACTGAATGAATCAATCAATCAGGCAATAGAGGAAGAACACACAATGGAGCCACCTCCTATCAGCTCACAAGAGCCAATCCAAGGCATATCTTCCCAATTCTGCCTGCAATAACATCACATTGGTAGCTTGAAATTGATCATGGTGGGATTATCTTTGCCAGCATATTGGCAGATGCTACAAATCAGGGCTTTTTCCTTTTTGTCATAGAGCCAGTTTACACTGGGCTGAAGTGTCTCTCACTGAGCCTGTGTATTCTGGGAAACTGTAGCTCACTGTCTATCACTGCACAGAGGCACCACATAGTACAGGCAATCAAAACCCAGGCAATTGGTATATACAATGAGATATCAGGTTTTTTAGATCATCATCCTTCTTCAAAAAAAAGGGGAGGAGAAGGAAATTGAAAGTGGTCTACATAAATAAGACTTATTACGTCAACATACATGTGTAGATTCTATTGCATGCAAGGCATTAGGGCAGGTTGGTGGAGAGAAACAGATATGTGAGATATACTGCATATTCTCAAGGAACACACATTCTTAGGTAGAGACTATAATGTGCACACAAATCACGTGGGAATCTTGGTAAAATGCAGATTAAAATCCAGTAGGTCTGTGTGGAACCTGAGAAGCTGCATTTTGAACAAACTCCCAGGTAAAGTTGACGCTACCCATCCATGGACCACACCTAGAGAAGCAAAGGCCTAGGAGGTCACTGCATGCTGACAGTGTGCCACTGCAAGTTCCTAGGTAGGATGGCTATTCACAAGCTGAATCCTCACAACCACAGGCATATATTCTTTTTATCCACATTTTACAAATGAGACCATTGAGACCCAAGGTCACCCAGCTGGTAAACTGCTACCAGCTCAAAGCCAGGTAGTCTCACTCAGAGAAGGAAGGGTCACTCCCAAAAGCACATTCTGGTGGGAACTTTTCAATTGATTTTCTGTCTTGAAAGTTATCCTTGCCTCTCCTTTCTCTTCCTACTCTCTGTTCATTAACCGTCCATTTCCTATTTCACCACCTCCAAGTATTCCCAAAGAAGAACTGAGGAGGTGTGGAACCAAATGCTCAAACTCATCCATTGCGAGCATATTAGCCATGTGTCTTCTTTTTTGTCTTCTGTTTCTTTGACATCTGGGTCTTGCTGACCATAGAGGGACTGCCCCTTCCAGGGTTAGCCAACTCCTAGAGATGGTCAATAATTTCCCAGCTACCTTGCCTTTCAAATGCAAGCCAATTAATCCAGAGTCCATACCCTAGCCACCTGTTTTATGGGGCTTTCAACCTCTGGGCCCCTATCCCCCTTCCCTAATCACCCCAGAACCAGGTATAGGACAACTAAGGACAGAGACCCTATAAACCCCAGAGCCTGCTGAAATGATGCAAACTAGCCAATCCTAAACCTGCTTACTCTGCCTCACCCATTCCTTCCTGCAGAAACCACAAGAAGGGCTTCTGTTGACATTTCTCCAGGCTCCCTCGGCCTGCTGACCAACCTCAGTGCCTCCCCAGGCCACCCCCATGGCACAGCTGGGCCCCTCCTTTTTCTGTGAGTATCACCATCTTTTCAATGGCAGTCATCTCCTGATTTTTTGGCCTCACCATACCTAAATAATAACAAAACCTACATTTTAAAACATCAAGTTTCATCAGGAAAGTTAAATCCCAATGGATTTGTGGATTACCTAGGCTTTCCCTTGCCCGTCCTCCCAGGCTCAGCCCCTCTCTGGGCTGGCTTGCACACATTCTCAATGGACTCCTTCCCAAGGTCCTTGCCTTAGCCTTGTCTGTCTTGAAACTTCCATTTCTGGGGAGAGTGCCAGGTGCCACCTGTAGCCTTAGGGTCTCTTACCTAATTCCCCGGCAGGTGCTGAGCGTGACGCTGGACAGCTCTGTCTCCCTCACTGTGCCGTGGTAAAAGCAGTGATCCTAACAAGGAGAAAGGAGGTGGTCAGGCTAAAGAACACTGATAAGCATGGCAATGTTAATGTCTCAGGATGGTGATGGGTGACTCATGGCTTATTATATACCTACCCAACTTTATAGCACCTTACAACCTGCAAAGAGCTTTCCAAGACACAATTTCATTTGATTTCCATAATAATCCTTGGAGATGGGGCAGGGCAGATGTCATTATCTCCATGAAGCTGATGAAAGGCTGAGGCTCAAAGGAGCAAAGAGATTTGCCCAAGGTCTCCCTGCTGTTTGGGAAATCCAGTATTTTCCTAGTTCAGAGCTCTTTCCATGGCATGCTGTTGGCCACAGAAAACATTGATTCCTGAAAGAGCCTGCCTCCCCACCGTTATCTTTGCAACCCCCTGCAATGAGTTGAATAGAACCCCCTAAAATTCATGTCCCTCTCAGAATGTGATTTTATTTGGAAATAGGGTCTTGCAGATATAATTAAATTAAGGTGATATCATGCTGGGCCAGGCGTGGTGGCTCACACCTGTAATCCCAGCACTTTGGGAGGCTGAGGCAGATGGATCACTTGAGGTCAGGAGTTCCAGACCACCCTGGCCAACATGGTGAAATCCCGTCTCTACTAAAAATACAAAAATCAGCCAGGCGTGGTGGTGCACACCTATAATCCCAGCTACTCGGGAGACTGAGGCAGGAGAATTGCTTAAGCCCAGGAGGTAGAGGCTGCGGTGAGCTGAGATTGCACCACTGCACTTCAGCCTGAGTGACAGAGTGAGATTCTGTCTCAAGGAAAAGGAAAAAAAAAAGGTGGTGTCATGCTGAATTAGAGCAGGTCCTAAATCCAATGGTTTGTGTCCATCTAAGAAGAGGAAAGGACACAGGGAGACACACACAGAGAAAGAGAAGGCCATGAAGATGGAGGCAGAGACTAGAGTGATGAAGCTGCAAGCCAAGGAACACCAAGGATGGCCAGAAGCCACCAGAAGCTGGAAGAGCCTGGAAGGACTCTCCAGAGGCTAGGAGAGAGTATGGCCCTGACAATACCCTGAGTTTGGACTTCTAGCCTCCAGGACTGTGAGAAAGTAAAATTCTATTGTTTTAAACCTTTAAGTTTATAGTGTTTTGTTACCATAGGCCTAGGAAATGAACACTGCCTACTCTTCCACAGCTCAAGATGCTCTTCTACACGAATCCCTCCACACCTGAATCATACTTGATTTGGCACCTGTGCCCATGAGGTCTGCTGCTGCTCTCCAGCCACTGTGTCTCACAGCTGTCAGAATTCCTCCATCACTACAAACAGCTGTGAGCACTGCTCTGTGCCAGGCCTGGGGCCAGCCCCTGGAGACACCATAGCCAGCAAATAGAGTCACAGCTTCAGCCTTCATGGGGCTTATGGTCTTGTGAGAGGCAGTCATTAATGAGAAATCCAAACAGATATAATTACAAACCAAAAGAAGGGGCTTGAAACAAACATTTCAGGTGCTGGCTGAGTGTTTTATAAGTCAGGTAACCATAGAATTTAGGAAGCAAATATGCACTGTTGAGCATGCTAACGCGCTAAACCAGACAGAAGGGGATGAAATCAGGACTGTGTCCAACAAATGGAGGGGTAACAACAAGAGACACATTCCTAGAGGCTTCCTCCCAAATAAGTCAAGAGAGATGCGCTGGTCAGAACAGAGAGAAGGTAAAACCCGCAGGGTAGAGCCAAGTTTTGGAAAGATCTCAAAAGGGATGGATGCAAACCACACGGTTGCAGACACGGAAGCTTTCTCTTTTCCCCCACCTCTAGGACCATGCTGCTTGCAGTTGCTTCTTTGTCCCCACCGGACAGGGATGTGACCCAGTAATCAGCTATCCCATGTATCCGTATTCTCTGGCTCCACCTCCCTCCCAGCTCTAAGCATGAGTATAGACGAATAATTAAATTCAAGCGTTTTTGCATAGCCAGGCATATTTAAATCCAGGCATAAGCAGTTCCACAACCTCTCTCTGACCTTCAGTGTCTTTAGCCTCTATCCCCCAGAGTGGTGGTGAGAATATTGTACATAAAGGAGCTAGTAAGAGTACCTGGCCCAGAGTGGCAGGCAATAAACATAGGCAACCATATAATCATGAAATTCTCCTTTATCAAATAATATGGCCTCAAGGGACCTGGAAGCCCACCGAGAGGCTGAATCCAAAGCCCTAGCTGTGCCAGTGCTCCATCCTATCCAGCCAGTCACGCAGCCAGATCAAAGGATACAGGCCAAGCTGACACTCAACATGGCCTCGTTCTCCAGAACACAGGTGCCCTTTCATCTGCATATGATCCATCAGCCAGCAATGTGGCTTCTCTGTCCATTCAAGCTCATACAGTCAGGAGGAGGGACAGAGCCAACCCCGGTCTTTGCATCAAACTCTTCTGGACTTTAAACAAGTCAGAAGTCACCCTTGAGGAACACAAAGGAAAGTCACTGTGCTGTGATTATGAAAGAAAGTGTGGCAGGCAAAACCCTCCTCCTGGCCAGGATTCCAACTGCTTTCAAATGCCAGCCTGTCATGTGGCTTCTCAACCTATCCCTGGGATCTGGGATTTGGAAGCCCCTCATGAAGCACTCAAGTCCTGAACCTGGTCCTTAGAACTCAACAGGGAAGCCATGAACCCTGTAGCACAGGATTATTCATGGGGAGAAGAGGGGCCGGGCCTGTGTGGGGTAAATGGGGCTCAGAGAAGTTGGAATGACCGAGAATCAAGGAGTTCAGAAACATATGTTGGTATAGTTTCAAAACGCTGGTTAATAGAAAGAACTGAGGCTAGGCGCAGTGGCTCACGCCTGTAATCCCAGCACTTTGGGAGGTCGAGGTGGGCAGATAACGAGGTCAAGAAATCTAGACCATACTGGCCAATATGGTGAAACTCTGTCTTTATTACAAATACACAAAATTAGCTGGGCATGGTGGTGTGCGCCTGTCGTCCCAGCTACTCAGGAGGCTGAGGCAGGAGAATTGCTTGAACCCAGGAGGCGGAGGTTGCAGTGAGCGGAGATAGCACCACTGCACTCCAGCCTGGTGACAGAGCGAGACTCTGTCTCCAAAAAAATAAAAAAGAAAAAAGAAAGAACTGAAACCCAGGGATGGCTGTGAAGAATCCCTGCACCTCTTCCTATCTTTGAATGGATGCTAAGAGTGTTCACAACTCCAGTTCTCTCAAAAATAGAGCACCTGACTTCTGTAACATGCTTTATAATTTACAGAGCTTTCACATACACTATCTCATGTGAGGACGACACCTACAACTTACTATTATTAACAGTAAGAGGTCAGGTGGGGTGGCTCACACCTGTAACCCCAGCACTTTGGGAGGCCGAGGCAGGCAAATCACTTGAGGCCAGCAGTTTGAGACCAGCTTGGCCAACACGGTGAAATCCCATTTCTACTAAAAATACAAAAATTATCTGGGTGTGGTGGTGGTCGCCTGTAATCCCAGCTACTTGGGAGGCTGAGGCATGAGAATCGCTTGAATCTGGGAGGTGGAGGTTGCATTGAGTTGAGATCATGCCACTGCACTCCCGTGTGGGCAACAGAGTGAGACTCTGTCTCAAAAAATAAAATAAAATAAAAAAAATAAGAGCTAACATCTAACCAGGCATGGCAGCTTGTGCCTGTAATCCCAGTGCTTTGGGAGGCCAAGGCGAGAGGATCACTTGAAACCAGAAGTTCAAGGCTGCGGTGAGCTGTGATCATGTCACTACACTCCAGCCTTGGGGACAGAGCGAGGCCCTATGTCTAAAATAAAAGAGCTAATATCTACCCAGCTCTTACTGCTTGAACAACTTAGGCAGATTTTTCCCTTTGATTCTGACCATAATCTTATGAGGTAGATATTATTATTGCCATATTTTAAAGGGGGGAAGTCGAAAGAGAGGTTTTAAGTCATTCACAAGGTGACACAGCAAAGTGGAAACTGGAACCCCACCAACCTGGCCCCAAGCTCCATCCTCTGCCTCTCTCAGCAGTAGCAAAGGAGGAACTTGGCTAGTCAGAGCTCTTTTATCCCCAGCTTCTCTAGCAACAAAGGAGTCAAGTTCTAGCCTAAGCCTTGCCACTTACTGGTTATCTGAACTTGAGCAAGTTACTTTTCCTCTTCTCTCAATTTCCTCATCTGTAAAATGTGGGGTTGGAAGAGATGTTTACGAATTCCCATAAAAATCAGTGATTCATCTTACCCTTCCACAGCCCCGCGAGTCAGATATCAGCATATCCAATTTACAAAGGAGAAAACTCAACACTAGTGTGGTCAAGGGGGTTGTTTAAGGTCATATAACTAGTTAAAGCCAAGAAAACAACCTTGGCTTCAGATCGCAAACCATGTCATTCTTTCTGTTGGAACACATTCACAGACCCATTCCCCCAACCGCCTGACCTAGATGCAGGCCGTCGCCAAAAGGCCTGGCTGATGAGTCTTGATAAGGTTGCCAGAACTCCAGCTACCCCAGGCCAAGTTTGGTAGTAGAGTGCAGTCTCCAACATTCGGGTCAAGGGCAGCTGAGTGGTTTATTCCATTCCCATTTTTCATTGAGATCTCGGCTCCAAAATGAGAAGTCTGACTGAGAACCCCATGGGCCTGGGTGGGAGCTTTGCAAGAGTCTAGTAGCAGGGGATATAAGCAAACAATGAGTTGTCCGTCCCAAGGTTCAGCTAGGATGTGCTTCAGCCAACAAGACCTTCTGGAAGGAGGGGATTTTGGGAGAGGGGGAGTTCTCTTCCAGTCCTCTATTTCTGAAAGGCCCTTACAACATCTCTGCCTAATGCACAAGCTGAGAGCACAAAGAACAAGTCAAGAATCACTCATGAAGTCATTGCATTCCTCAGCTTCTCAGCCTGATGGGGCCACCCCAAGGGAGCTTTCATAGCAGGAAGCGTGAGCTCATGGCAAATTTGTGGACTGAGACACATTCTTGAGCTGTGGGTATAGAAGTGGCACGATCCAAACTCAGAGGAGGGTATTTGAAGGAGGTTGTCATAGCTAGGCTTTCTAGGCATGCCTGTTCCCCCATCCCACCCCTGCCCCTGGAGGCAGAGAACAGAGGTCTCAAGAACAGAGGAAAAGTTTTGACCAAGGGGCATGGAAGAATATGAAGTCACAGCTAGACAGCCTCCCTGGGGATGAGAAGACACAGCCCAACTTTGCTGCAGGCACTGGTCACACTACCAACTGCTTCCCTATCCAGGAAAGTCTTGGTGAAGAAGGCAGCACTGGTCTTCGCATTCAGCCATATAATACAGCTCCTGAACTACCCAGTTACTATGCTCCAGGTCTCTTGGATCTATCAAAAACTGTGGCCGGGCACGGTGGCTCATGCCTGTAATCTCAGTGCTTTGGGAGGCTGGAGCAGGTGGATCACCTGAGGTCAGAAGTTCGAGACCAGCTTGGCCAACATGGTGAAACCCCATCTCTACTAAAAATACAAAATTAGCCAGGCATGGTGGCTCATGCCTATAATCCCAGCACTTTGGGAGGTCAAGGTGGGCGGATCACCTGAGGTCAGGAGTTCGAGAATAGCTTAGCCAACATGGTGAAACCCTGTCTCTACTAAAAATACAAAACTTAGCCAAGTGTGGCGGTGCATGCCTGTAATCCCAGCTACTCGGGAGGCTGAGACAGGAAAATTGCTTGAACCCGAGAGGCGGAGGTTGCAGTGAGCCAAGATCACACCACTGCACTCCAGCCTGGATTACAGAGTGAGACTCTGTCACACACACACACAAAAATTACCTGTCCTGTGTCCTTTTCCCCATACAGGGGTAATCTGGTGAACTAATCTGAGCTGTTAATGACTGATAGCGGCCAGTGTTATCTTGCTGGACACTTGCACTCCAGCAGAGATATTTTAAAGAACGGGCCTGGTAGAGTACTCAGGTTCCATGGGAAGCTGCTGGAGGAGTCCTGAGGCGGAGGAACCTCTCCTGCTGTTCTCCACACCGTACCTCCCAGTCTGTGCCTCAGTAGTCCATTACGTCCTGCCCCAAAGGCAAAGGCCACTGCTGCTCCTGCCAGCGTGCATCTTCCCTTCTTTACCCCCATCTCACCAGCCCAGACTTTGAGAATGGTCACTTGAATCCAGGGTTTCTCAACTTGGGCACTACGGATATTTGGAGGTGGATAATTCTGTTGTAGGGGAGTGATGGGTCTGTCCTGTGCATTATAGAATGCAGATGCCAGTAGATCCTCCCTGCCAGTCACGGCAATCAAAACTGCCTCCAAACATTACCAGGTGTCCCCTGGGGTCGGGGGAACACCACTGGTTCTCCTGGTTGAGAATCAATGTCCTGAGCCTACAGATTCCAATAGGCATCCCTGTAAGAAGAACCAGACACCATGAAATGTGTATCATTCACTACCTTAAATGTCTACCAGTGGAGTGCGGCAAAGCAAACTGACAGGTAACCATCTGAAAGACCATTTTCTAAATGAAAGATCTTTGACATTGTGTAAACATCCCTACTCAAAAACAACTTTGAGGGAAAAAAGTGTCCAATATGAATACAGAAGCAAAATAAGAAAATCTTCGTAACTTAAAAATCCCATTAAAATAGTAGACTACAAAATGTATATGCACGGTTATTACAACTCGGTAAATGTTATACATCCATTTAAAAAGGACTGATCAAACATCTAATTGGATGAGACAACAGGATTATGAGTAAGTCATTCCTTTTACTAAAACTTTCGTTAATATGTGGGTAATTAACATAAAGTAAAGAACATGTATGTTTCATAATAATTTGCACCAACTGTAATCAGATGCAATTACCCTAAAATAGTCTATGTTTCTTTAGCCATTTTAGTTAGCAAAGAAGGAGGAGCACCTATGAAACATCAAATACATGTTTTGCTTCTCTTGTTTGCTCCCTTGGTCTTCACTTGGGGGAAACACTTCCTTCAGGGGAGGAACCAACTCCATCAGGCGTCTCCTGAGGTCCTAGGAGTGGTGCTGGGAGAGGACAGCTGCTGTATAGACATTTGTTGACCTGAACTCACCTCCGATTTCAGTGTGGTGGTTTGAGGGTTACCACTTGAAGTATAATGGGTTTCTGTGTAGGAAGGAGCAAAAAGTTGCCTGCAAAAAATAAAAAGAGACATTTATATCATAAGTGGATGAACTCCATTCTCCTAGCAACAACAACTAGTGATTTTAACTGAACCAGGCAGGACTATCCCAAGCATCTCCATGCAAAAGAAACTGGGCAGCCACTAAGGGCTAAGGAACAAAAGGGAAAACCAGAAGTTTGCTATTAATTTTATATTTAATGTAAATTAAATACAATTTATCATCACTATGGGAACATCACTCCAACTAGATCGAATTGACAAAACTAAAGCAATGATCTTAGTATTTGTCTGGGTCCTGGGAAAACAGACATGCAAACACATGCAAAATTTCCCAGGGCCTATGAACCCTATTGTTACCTTGGTTGATTTTTCCGGCACTGGATCTACCAATTTTTAGTATCAGCAGAGCAATTTTTCTTTAAGGGAATACCTCTTCTCTGATGCATATTTTGGTGAGACTGTCAATCAAGGAGTCCTACTTGGCCCTGGCCAAGCGGTGATCTGGCCAGTGGAGTGATGCTGCCAGGTCTGAACAGATGGAAGCAAAGCATCTGTTCTTCTGTGCTTGCCACAAGGGTTCCTTAAGCTTCCATTGCCTGCCCTTTCTGACGCTTAGTGGTTCAGATTCCCTGAGACCTGGTAATTCTATGTTACCCTTCCAATAAATTCCTTTTTTTCTTTTCTAAACTTGGACATTGGTTTCTCTCACCACAGACCCCTTGAAGGGTTAAGTGAGGTTAAGAATCTCCTCACCAAAGGTCAGGCAACTCCAAGAAATATTCTTAGAATTTCTCTAAAAATTAAAAGAAAAATACAAGAGTCAAATGGATGTTTTCAACTATTAATAGTTCAGCCTCATTAAAGGGAGAATTTATTTATAGAAAGTCAAGGTCGGCCAGGTGCGGTGGCTCACACCTATAATCCCAGCACTTTGGGAGGCGAAGGCGGGTGGATCACCTGAGGTCAGGAGTTCAAGATCAGCCTGGCTAACATGGTGAAACCCCTTCTCTACTAAAAATACAAAAATTAGCTGGGCATGGTGGCAGGTGCCTCTAATCCCAGCTACTTGGGAGGCTGAGGTGGGAGAATCGCTTGAGCCTGAGAGGCAGAGGTTGCAGTGAGCCGAGATCATGCCATTGCACTCCAGTCTAGGCGACAAGAGTGACACTCCAGCTCAAAAAAGAGAAAAGAAAAAAAAAAAAAAAAAAAAAAAAAAAAAAAGGAAAAAGAAAAAAAAAAAAAAGTCCAGGTCCAGGGGCAAGAAAGGTTTCTAAAGGAAGGCACCATTAGAAATTGGAATCTGACAAAAAGAGAATGCTGTGGCTCTATATGTACTAATATGGGAAGATGCCTAAAATGGAGTTAGACAGCAACAGTAAAGTTCTGAAGAGTATGTATTTTAAAAGTCCATTTCATTGAAAATCAAACACTACACACTCTAAAGCAGGCATCAGAAACAATTAGAGGCCAGGTGTGGTGGCTCAGACCTGTAATCCCAGCACGTTGAGAGGCTGAGGCAGGCGGATTGCCTGAGGTCAGGAGTTCAAGACCAGACTGGTCAATGTGGTGAAACCCTGTCTCTACTAAAAATACAAAAATTAGCCGGGTGTGGTGGCAGGTGCCTAGTTACTCGGGAGGCTGAGGCAGGAGCACTGCTTGAACCTGTGGTGTGGAGGTTGCAGTGAGCTGAGATCATGTCATTGCACTCCAGCCTAGGTGACAAGAGCGAGACTGTTTCCAAAAAAAAAAAAAAAGGAGAAACAAATGACCTTTGTTGATAATGATTATCTCAGGAGTTGCAGAAGATGTTCACAATATAAGTTGCATATTTCTGAAGCGGGTTGACTTTTAAATTAACTGTCAGAGACGTGTTTTGAAAACTGAAATTTTAATTTAAAACTGCTCTTAAAAAGAAGAAAATGTAGGCTGTGGCCAGCACAGAAAGCCAAAGGAATCTGCAGGGATAAACCAGGTCTTGAAGGAGGTAACATTTCCCAGCAAGAGAGGGTCATCGTGGAGGGTCTCTAGAATCCTTCTAGAGTCACTTCCAGCTCTAAGTTCTGGGATCACTCAGATTTCCCTCCATCCCCAGTGTGTGGTCAGAAGGCAAATGCCACAAGAATTGTCTCCTGTACTATGTCAAGGCCTTCAACTTCTCGCCTTGGACAAGAAGAAAAGAAACCCAACAGGAAAATGTAAAAATAAAGCAAAGCACAAACCCCAGCTTTGTGAAGAGAAATTCTCATTCACACGGAAACTTTGGGTCAGTGGCTAACTTGACAGTCTGTCTGCCAGTCCTTTCTCTTTCTCCTTAGCATCTAACTAGCCCAAGATTCAAGGGAGGAGTCACCCATTTGCCTGAGGGAGAAAAACTGTAAGCCTCATGAGGGCAGAGGCCAAGCAGTTTTGCTCACTGGTTTATGTCAGTGCTCAACATTTGTTCAATGAAAAACCACTTAACTAGTTACTGAATGAATGGATGGATGAGTTCAGTGTACTGGGAGCTTCAGTGTCTGGACACTGGAAAAACTGAAGTTTTGATTCCAGCTCTGACAAATTTACTGTCTCTATGGCCATGAACAAGTAAACATACGTCTCTGAACCTTTGTTTCCTCTTAGACAAAAAAGAGGATGAAATACTCATTTGACAGGGCTGTGATGAGGATCAAACAACATAATAAATGTAGCAGGCTTAATGCCATGCCTGGCACAAAGTGGAGCTCAGTAAAAGTTAGTGATAATCATTATTGCTTTCAACAGGGATTATGACAGAAGAACCCAGAAAGTTTCTCTAACTTTCCCCAGCCATGAACTCCCCAGTACGTCACTTAAGAGAGGTGGTAAAACGCAGTGTGCTCATTCCTGCAACCCATTTCCTGGGTCTGGTTTCACAGACTGCGCTATGTACAGCTGGTCAGGAGTTCAGAGTTTAATGGTTCATTCCAGGTGTCAGTGGGGAAGTGTGAATTTTCCCACAGAAAATCCACTCCTGGTAAAAACATTCTCAGCCTCTTCCGAGGCTCAGCAAGGGGGGAAAACAATCATTCATCCAGTGACGTTACCCCATCATCACAGGAGTCTCCGACCCTCAGCACTGAAAGGAACCCTAGAAATCATACAGTTAAACTCCAATTACACTGTGAGCTCCCCAAAAACAGGGACCTTGGTGTCTTTGAAGCCTTCTCCCCCGCCCCCAGCACCTAGCAAGCAGGCAGTACATATGCATTCTGTGAACGAGTGGATGAGTGAATAAACTCGCAAATGAATAAATGAACTTTTTATCTTGTGTAGGAATCTGCCAGATGGCCATTCACCACTGGACACCTCCTGGGAGAGGCTGCTCCTGAGACTACCCACTCCTTATCTGACCACATATAGTAGTTAATTTTTTTACTCCAGATTAAAAACTCCCCCTCTGTCACTGGCACCCACAGGCCTTCGTTCTGGCCTCTGAATCTGCATAAAACCACCTGCCGTCATCTTCCACCTAACCACCCTTTCTGAAGCAGCAGTATCATCTAGAAACTAGTTAAAAATGCAAATTGTAGGGCTTCACCCAGACTCATGAATCAGATAGAAACTCTAGGGTTAGGGCCCAGCCATTTGTTTGAACCACTCTGCAACTCCCCCAAGCTAGGTCCATATACGCCCATGTGTTCAGGTGCTGCTCGCAGAACCAAAGGACACTGCTATCCCACAGAGAGGAGGGCACATGGCCACTGAGCAGCCCGGCCCAGCCCAGCTGCCCCATTCTCTGACCACATCTTGTTCTCATCTCCTCCCTAACAAGCGGCTGGCTCAGCAGACCGGCAGGAAGCCGTCTCTCACCACTGGATTGCATTAGGATTTTCAGGAAACGACTTGTGAGTGATGTGCATCCAGGAAGAGAAAGGAGTGTGCAAGATTTCCCATTCCGCCCACTCCTTTTTTCTAGCTTTAATAGAAAAGCAATTTCTGTTCTACCCTGCTGCCTCCCGCTCTATCTGCCCCGTGCTCAGGAGCCCATGGACAGGCAGAAATCAGTAGGACACTGCCACGTCTCAGCACCATTAGAATAGTAGCCAGCACTACAGTTGAGCAAAATCTGTGTCACTTAGATTCGAAAGTCCCCGAGCAAAACCTGCATCTTCAGACTTCCACCTAGGAAAATAAGCTACCCCCAAATACTGGTCATAAAACATTAGGTCACTCTCTAGGGAAGAAGAACTGAAACCTGTACAAGCAGCCAGCCCCAAAAGTACACTGCAGCCTGAAAACAGCTTGGACCCATCTTTTCTAAGGCTTGGAAGCTTCAAACTCAGGACAATTCCTTTAAGTTCTATTCATCATCAGACAAATTTCAAATGCCTCTCTATGCTAAACCACCCTCTAGAGAGGAAGGAGCAGTGACACTAAAATGAATTTGCAAAACATCTTCTGGAGCTCAAACCTTCTTCCTCCTGCTTCAGATAAGCAGACCAGTGAAGATAAAGTGATAACAATTTCCAAATTACCTTGAAAAACACTCTCTGCAGACGAGCTCAGCATAGGCGAGCATCACTCTGCTCATCTCAGTAGCGAGTTTTGCTGACACCTCCTTTCTCTGGGTCTTTCTCTATCTAATTCTTCCAAGAGTCTCCAGATGATGCCTTGGGAGGTCCTGCTTTTCTGGTCTCTCTTATTTCACCTGGAGGGTCTTCATCCTGCCTCTGTTAGTAATAATGTCCTCACCATGTGACTTAGTCCAGCAACTGCACAACACGGAAAGACTGTTCAAAAATACACAATCCCCTCCCTTCTCTAGGGAAGGATTAAGAAATCTGTATTTTAATCGTTTTTTTTTTTTTTTTTTTCAGGTGATTTATGTTTTCAGGTTGTGGGAATTATTCTACTCCATTTGAGCAATTTTAACATTTTAATTCTATTTTCATGTCTAGCCTCCTAATCACCTTCCAAAAATCTAAAGATCATACTAGCCCAGCATAGAGGGAAAGTCAGAATGCTTTGGTTTAAGCATTAAGCAGCCGCATTACGAAACTGCCCTTCCAAAGCCTGGAAATAAAGCAAAAGATGACTATGGTTTCTCTCAATGTCACACAAGTGTACAGCCAGGGCCAGGCGTGATGGCTCATGCCTATAATCCCAGAACTTTGGGAGGTCGAGGCAGGTGGATCACTTGAGGCCAGGAGTTCAAGACCAGCCTGGCTAACAGGGCGGAAGCCCTCTCTACAAAAAAAAAGTAGCCGGGTATGATGGTGCGTGCCTGTAATCCCAGCTACTCAGGAGGCTGAGGCAGGAAAATCGCTTGAACCCAGGAGGCAGAAGTTGCAGGGAGCTGACATTGCACCACTGCACTCCAGCCTGAGTGACAGAGCCAGATTCCATCTCAAAAAGTAAATTAAAAAACACGGAGCACAGCCAAGCCTTAGACTCTCAGAGGCCTGCCTATGGTTCTCTGGTCTTTATGGGAAGAATGTGGCTTTGAAAGATGTACTATTTACAATTAATTACGGCAGCCCTTGCTCCACTCTGTAAAATCAGATGTTAACTTGTAAAAACTTAATAAGATACAACAGAAATGCAAATATTTTCATCTAGTAGAAAAGATAACCCCAAAGGTCATGGTTTTACAGCCCCTAGGATATTAACTAGTTTTGTATCTAATTTAGCAATCTTATCTCAGCATTCCTTTTTTCACTATTAAATACACACACACACCCACACAAATACATCTTAGTTTCCCTTATCCAATTTTAAACCAGTTTTATCATCTTGCTGGTTCCCCCATTAATTAGATAAATAAAACTTCGAGAAGTGCTCACTATGTATTTGCATAAAAATTGTTTTCACGTGAGCCACATAAACCCCCTCCATTTTCTAGACTGCAAAATGAACAGACTAATAATCACCGTCAGTATCACAGCGATGCTGAGGACCAAATGAGAAAATACTTTCAAATCCTAGCTCTTATAAGTAGTGTGAGTTCAGACTGGTCAGTAACTTCTCCATGCCTATGGTTTCTCATCATAAAAATGAGGAGAATGATAAAATCTACTTCGTAGTGCTCCTGTAAGATGTGAGAATAGTGCCTGGCATATAGGAAGATCACAAGACTATTTGTTAGATAAAATGAACAAATGTGAAAGAATTATTTGTAAAGTAGAAAGTATTTGCGCTTTACAAATATTGCTATCATTTTCTCCAGCACTAGCTATATATACAGGTGCCAAAATCTTGATCACTGTTAAATCTAGGTAATGGCTGTCTGAGGTTTATAATACTAGTCTCTCTCTTTTTGGGTTTATAAATTTTGACAATATTTTTTAACTAGCTAGGTGATATGGTGCAAGTCACAAACTACTCAGCCTCAGTTTCCCTTTCTATCAAACAGAAATGGCAATGCCCAGGACAGACAGGTCCTGGAAAGTGTCTCTGAAAAGCAGAGTGCTATTCTAATGTCATGGCCTGCACTAGTCTAGATTTGGGACAAAATAAATTCAGTGAGTAATGTTTTGTTTTCTAAGATGCTGAAAGACAAGCAGGGAAGAGACAGCTAGAGCTGCTTCAGAACCAAGATTTCTGCATCAGTACTCATTCCACCTCTGACTCCAAAGGAATGGAAACAAACCAACGTGCCAAAGGCATGGCCCCAAAGCCAAATAAGGGACTGATGAGTCCAGGGGGCTGCAAGCAGACACATTCCTTTATGAGGGAACACAAAGGCCAAGGAAGGGGGAACTTTGGAGGTTGCTCCGAGAGGAAAAAATTGGGACCTCCTCCTATTCCAGGGACTCCCTTGAATAAGCACCATCGTTGCCAGAGGAGCAGCTTTGGAAGCAACACTCTGAAGGCAAAATGGCGCCATCCAGAAGCCTGGCAAAAGGCCAACACTACTCAGTATGTTTTCTTTAACTTCCTATTAAGGAAGTTTCCAAACAATGCATTAAGTCAACACTCCCTTTCACCAACCACTTCCCATGACATCTTCTCCCAGTCCCCACAAGACCTGGCACCCTTCCGACTAGTTTCTGGTCCTGTGTTTTGCTATTACATTATATATCAAGGGATGTTTGGATGAGCACCACTGACTCCTTTGGCCAGCAGGGTCTTTACTTAACCCTCTTCAGGCCTCCCTCTTGGCTGCCTCTATGAAGATGGGTAACTCTCAGCACAAATAGAGGTGACTTCTTGAGATCAGACAACTTAACTGACAGGGACCTGAGGGGCCCTCAAAATGGCTCACCCAAGAAGACTTCACAAATTTGTTTCCAGTGTCCCGAACAGTCCATTATCTGTATTTGTTGAAATCAGATAAGAACAGTTCTGGGAAATGAGGTGCTACCTTTAGTATTTCTGAGAAAACTTAAAAGCGAAAACGGTGAGTAGGAGCAACTTCTCTAGCAACCAGTTTTTGGTAAAAAACCACAGTGTTTATCAGATTAGCCGATACCACAAAAACCTGAAGGGAAAGACGGATGTAAGAGGGTAGGACGAAAGAGCTACATCATAAAGAAAAATGGTGTGGATAAGACACAGGGGAAATGAAGAGAATGACCCTCTGAGATCATTGGAGTTGTGAGAATATGCTTAGAGAAAAGGGAATAAGCGAACCACTCCCTGAAACTAGCAAACAAACATAAAACAGGTAGGTGAGGACCACAAACCAGCCTGCTACATGTAGGTGCTTAGCGCTTTTTAGGCTCTGATTAAATATCCCAGTAACTTTCATAAACTTGCCCAATGTTTCTTAGCATACTAAGGCACAAACCACACCCAAAGCCTAAGTCAAGGATGTCAGAACTTGGAAAGCCCTCCTAGATCATAGTGGATACCTATTGTCGGAGCTCGCCCAGCATCTGTGCCACCTTCTTGAGATACCAGTGGCCCGATTTGTATTTAAAGAAATACTCCCTTCTCATTGCATTGCTGACGAGGGCACCTGGAGTTGATCAAGGTCCCTGCCCTTGCCTGGCCAAATGAATGCTTCATGATATGCCTGGACAGTCAGAGCTCATCTCGGAACTTCAAGATGATAGTACATGAAGGGACCATCTATTCATTCTGGGACCTCAACCTTTCCAAACCTTAGTTTTTCAGCTTTTCCCTCATTCTATGCATTCCCCCATATCCTTTCCAAAAGATTGTTTAGGAGAAGCGAGAGTTAGTGTGTAAGTTACAGAGTCTACCGCAATGAAACATTATTTATATGCCACCCTCTCTGCCTAACCCTTACCTCCACTTTTACAGATGGAAGAATCTGAGAAAGAGCAAAAGCAACTTGCCCAGCATCACACAGTTATATTTTGTTTCTAAACCCATCAGCTCAATGAACTAGAGTAAGCTAAATGTCAGTGGTAGACAAGCCAAGAGTTGGGCCATCCAGACACACCCAGAAGGCAGAGAGAAAGGCTATTCATGCAATCTCATGAATAACTGCATATTAAGCAGTATAATATGGTACAAACTGCAGGCCACCTGGCATCAGGAGGCCAGAGTTTCTCACAGCTTGATTTCATCACTATTTGCTGGGGTCCTTGGTCAAGATGCAGCACCTTTTCTGAGCATCAGACCCTGCAGACCGTGCATCTGCAAGTCCACTTGCTCATTCCACAAACATGTATGGAGGTCCATGATGTGCAGGCACTACGCTACAGGATGGGGCTTCAGCAGCCAATGAGGCAGGCCTAGGTTTCCTTTCCCTCTCCTGGCTTGGCACCTGTAGTTCCCAAGTGCTTGGCAAATGCTGACACCATGCAGAGGGCAGGTGTAACTGTCTGGTCCCCAGAAGGCACTGTTTCACAGCTCATCTTCCTTCCTGGAACAGCTGCAAACCAGTGTGGTAACCGATTTCTAGTTTCTCCTAACAAGCTGTCTACACAGTTATGGAGAAGGGATGTGTATGTGCACGCATGCGTGTATGTGCGTGTGTGTGTGTGTGTGTTGTGAGCAGAGAGTAAGACCAGTCTGGGGATCAGGAACTAAGGATACTCACTCAACATGGCTGCCCTCCTTCTCCAAACCCATATTCCTATCACCATATCCCAGAGAGGCCAGTTTGACCTTTGCATTCTTACCCAAGCCCCAAATCTAGCATCAGTGAGTCAAGAGATAAAGAACTTCTAGAATACAAAGAGCCTGACATTCCTCCCCACACTTAGATCACCCTTTTCCCCAGCACTCCAGTCTCCCTCCAAAGGAGTCCCTTTCCATGACTTGCCCTTCCCTTCCCCAGAAAGGAGCCCTTGGAAAAAGAAACCATGCTTGATATAATGCAGCCATTATAGCTCCTTGGCCCTTCTGGCCCTCTCCCCAGGGAGACTGATGCAAGAGGAGAAAATGTGGAGACTGCCAGTTTTCTGTAAGGAGGAAAGGGGGGAAGTGAGACACATGGGAGCCATGGAAGAGGCTGGAAAAGAGCCACAAGTACAGAAGTCATAAAGACCCCATTTCTCCTTCAACTGGCTGAGGAAAGTCTGGCCCAGCTCCACCTACTCAATGATATCATTGTTTTCAACAAAAGCCAGTTTCAGAACCCCTAGAGAGGTCCCCAGTGAAGCCTCAGCTGCTGTAATGGGCAGAGGTCTCACCAGTTCCTAAGAGACCAAGTGCTTAGAATTTTAGATAAGGAGGAAAAAACAGAGAAAACCAGGGGAGGCACACATTCTGCTTCTGCTGGGCCTGTCAGCGTTATGGAAAGAGTACAGGTACTGCTTTTCACATAGGTTTTATTATTGCATCCCCACGATGATCCTGCCAAGTTGGTGACTAGGAATTATTACCTAGTCTAATTAGTCTATTGAGTCTAATTACCTATCCAATGAGAAAACTAAAGGTCCAAGGAAAGAGGTGGCTTGTCCAGGGTCCCACCACAAGCTAAGGAAAAATCCAGGGACAGACACCACCCTTGCTATGGTTTGAATGTGTCCCCCCAACAGCCTGTGTTGGAAACTTAATCCCCAATGCAACAATGTTGGGAGGTAGGCCTGATGAGGAGTGATTAGTCCATGAGGGCTCCACCCTAATGAATGGAATAATGCTGTTATAAAAGGGCTTGAGGCTGCAAGTGTGCTCTCTTGCCCTTCTGCCTTTCACCATGGGGTAACATAGCAAGAAGGCCCTCACCAGATGCTGGTACCTTGATATCGGACTTCCCAGCCAGCAGAAATGTGAGAAACAGATTTCTTTTCTTTATAAGTGACCCAGTCTCTAGGATTATGTTTTGCCAATGCAAAATGAATTAAGACAACTATTCTGCTACTTATTCAAGCTAGAAACTTTGGACTGTCCCTTGAAACCACCCTCTCCCTCAGCCCACATGCAACCCATTTCCCAGTTTCCATGATTCCACCCTATAAATATCTCTGGAATCTATCCTCTTCTCTTTATATCAGCTACCTCTTCCCTAAATTAGTCCTTCTCAAATGCATTTTGGATGCTGTCACTACGTGACTTTTAAAATATTCTTCATCCGCTTCCCATTGCCCTTGAGATAAAAGTCCAAACTCTTTAAGGTGCCTGCAAGGCCCTTTAAGGACTCACCTCTGCCTGCCTCACCAATTTCTTCTCATCATTTCCTTCCTCCTTCTCTCTGTTCTAACTATAGAGAACTTCTTTTCATTTTCAATGTCATTCTTGCCTTTGGGCCTTTGATCCTGTGATTTGTGCTGCTTGGCACATACTCGCTGTTGCATGAGCCAACTCTGCCACACTCTCCACCACCACCACACTCCCCCTTTTCTTTACTTCCTCCTATCAGACTTCCCGTGCCCCCAGTCCAGAGGAAGTTCCCCTTCCCCATGTTCCTACAGTACCCTCTACTTCCTCCCTCCTAGCAAGCCCCACATTGTTATGTAACTGTTTAATTATCTGTCCCCTCTTCTAAGTTCTAAGCCCCATGATGGCAGAGACTATTTTGATCACCACTGATTTTCCCAGGAATACCCAGGACCTATCCCAGTGCCTGCCACATAGTTGGCACTCACAATATTTGTTTAATGAAGGAAGAGAAGAAAGGAACGACATAAATTAGGAATTCTCAATGAGTAGTCCAGAGCTCAAGCCCAGTACACTGGCAAGAGACTTGCCAGAAAAGTCAGGGATTCTCTGACTCAATACCTGCCCCAGTTGAGTTTGCGTAAGACCTAACAACTTGCCCCAGAGTACCCAAAAGACTACTCACTTAGTTTATTCAAGGGGTCAGCCAAAGGTCTGTGTATATCACTGAGTTCTAAATAAAGAAAAAGCAAACATTAATTGCTCAAAATCAAAAATATCTCCTGGGTGAAGTGTAAATGTAGTTTCATTTTCAGGACAGAATCTGTCCAGGGGCCACACTGTCAGCCTCCTCTCATTTTTCTCCAGGATAGTCATGCTCCATTGCCCAAGCACAAAGGGTAAACAGTAGGAAACACCCTCCAATTTCCAGAGAGCCTAGATGAAGAAATTAATCACATCCTCGGAGCTGGGGGAAAAGAGAGGGCTGAAAGGGCCTCTCCCAAATCCAAATGTTTATCCATAAATCCACCTGCATCCCGCCCACCAGCCTTGCATCTCAAGAGGCTTCCCCATCTACAGAAGTTGTGAAGAAGCCATCACTGCCTTGTGCTCAGCCCCTTCCAATCCATGGGCTCCATCCACCAAGTACACCTCTATCCCCTTGGCTAGGCCCAAATTGTTCTTCAGTGGGGAGGGGTGGGAGGAAAGCTGCTTCTCTTCCAAGGTGTAGAAATACAGACTAGCTTTAGAGTGCACTTCAAGTATGTTTCCTAGAAGTAGCTCACCTACTTCCCTGACCACATGGGTCTACCTGAGGCAAGAGAACACAACTCAAAGCCAAAAATGGGAGAATTAAAATACTGAGCTCTGTGCCACTCAAATTCTCTGGTAGCCCACCAGTGAAGGAAAAGCAACCCATTCTCCAACCTCAATATATTACTCTTCTGAATTCAAATGATTTGGCTAGTTAGGGATATTAAATTCCTAAAAGATTAGTAGCACTATAGTTTTAGGTTCCCTTTGATCCAGACTAAATGTTTACACATTGTTTTCTCAGTCTGAATTCCTTTCTCATTCTCCATTCATCTCATCTCCCTCTCTCATCAAAAGCCTCCCTTCATTCTGCAAGATAATATTCCAAGTAACCCCCATTAGGGAAGGTTCCCCTCCTCCCCAGTCACAAATTCCCACTCCTCTTGCCTTCGCAGTACTTTACTTTCAATTCTACCATGTAAATTTGTAATCTGTCTTGGATTATGCTGTTTGCATGTTGTTTTCTCTCCCACAGAGTCTAAACTGCCAGAAGGTAAGAATATCCTGTTTTCATGCCTAATCTCTACAGCACCTAGCACAGGACTTTACATAGAGGTGCTTAATCAGTATCCCCTGAAATCAAACTTATAGAATGTTTGATTTAAAAGGCATATGAGGCATTTAAAACATAAAGTTTAAAAGGCAGATCTATCAACTAATGAATGGATTAACAAAATGTGGTATATCTATACAACGTAATACTATATAGCAATAAGAAGAAATACTGATACATACTGCAACATGAATAAACCGCATAAACATTACCCAAAGTGAAAATAGCCAGTCAAAAAGACCACATATTGTATAATCCCATTTATATGAAACATCCAGAATAAGTAAATCTAGAGACATCAGATTGCCAGCTTCACAGGACTGACGTGGGGTTGGGGAGAATGAAGAATGACTGTACTTGTTTTCTAGGACTACCTTAACAAAGCGTCACAAACCAAGTGGCTTAAAAATTGGAAGTTTATGTCACACAGTTCTTGAGGCTAAAAGTCCAAGATCAAGGTGTCATGCTCTCTATGCAGGTGCAAGGAAAGGGCTTATCCCAGGCCTCTCTCCAGGCTTCTGAGTTCCTTCGCCTATGGTGGCATAACTCTAATCTTCACATGGCATTCTCCCAGAGTGTGTGTCTGTTTCCAAACCTCCCCCTTCTAAAAGGATACCAGTCATGTTGGATTAGAGATCTGCCATACTCCAGTATGATCTCATCTTAACTAAATACATCCACAACTCAATTTCCAAATAAGGTCACTTTGAGGTACTGGGGATAACGACTTCAACATATGAGTTTGGGGGCACACCATTCAACTCATAACACTGCTAATGCTTTCCTTTTGGAGTGGTGAAAATGTTCTAAAATTAGATTATGTCAATGGCTGCACGACTTTGTAAATATACTAAAACAGATAAAATTGTATACT
Source organism: Rhinopithecus bieti (assembly GCF_001698545.2). Taxonomy (NCBI): domain Eukaryota; kingdom Metazoa; phylum Chordata; class Mammalia; order Primates; family Cercopithecidae; genus Rhinopithecus; species Rhinopithecus bieti. Next base: position 778,038 of record NW_016803881.1, on the reverse strand, counting down.
TTAAATGAGTAAACTATATGGTATGTGAGTTATATCTCAGTAAAGCTGTTTGGAAAAAAAAGACAAGAGAGTCTGGGTTTAAAGAGTCTGCCCAAGCTCAATAATCAATTCAATGGTGTGTTTGAAAACAGGATCTCTCAACAAGGGTAGTGAGATATAAACTTGTAGAGGAGCCAAGGGCAACTTGCCTCTATATATTCATGTTACATGTAAATTCTCTTTGACTCAGTTGGGTATACAGTGATTCATAACATCATTCTCTCTACTCTGCGTGTTTGATAATTTTTCATTATAAGAAACTGTAAGAGTTAATCATGCATACACATAGAATATAATATCACACAGCCATGAAAATGATATGATAGTCTCTTCAATAAATGGTGGGAAAACTGGATATCCATATGCAGAAAAATAAAACTAAACCCCTATCTCTCACTGTATACAAAAATCAAATCAAAACAGATTAAAAACTTAAATCTAAGACCTCAGGCTGGGCACAGTAGTTCATGCCTGTAATTCCAGCACTTTGGGAGGCCAAGGCGGGTGGATCACCTGAGGTCAGGAGTTTCAGACTAGCCTGGTCAACATGGCAAAATCCTGTCTCTACTAAAAATACAAAAATTAGCTGGAGTAGTGGTGCATGCCTGTAATCCCAGCTATTCGGGAGGCTGAAACAGGAGAATCAATTGAACCAAGAAGGCGGAGTTTGCAATGAGCTGAGATCGCGCCATTGCACTTCAGCCCTAAGCAACAAAGCACGATTCTGTCCCCTCCCCGCAAAAAAAAACTAAGACCTCAAACCATTAAACCACTACAAGAAAACATGGGGGAAATCTCCAGGACGTTCGTCCAGGCAAAATTTCTTGAGCAATACCCCACAAGCACAGGCAACCAAAGAAGAAATGGACAAATGGGATCACAACAAGTTAAAAAGTTTCTGAACAGCAAAGGATACAATCAACAAAGTGAAAAGACAACCCAAAGAATGGGAGAAAATATCTGCAAACTACCCATCTGACAAGGGCTTAATAACGAGACTACATAAGGAACTCACAAAACTCTATAAGGAAAAAAAAACCTAATAATCCAATCAAAAGATGGACAAAAGCTTTGAATAGACATTTCTCAAAAGAAGGCATAAAAATGGCAAACAAGCCTATGAAAAGGTGCTTAACATCACTGATCATCAGAGAAATGCAAATCAAAACTACAACGAGCTGGGTGCCGTGACTCATGCCTGTAATCCCAGCACTTTGGGATGGATCATTTGAGGCCAGGAGTTTGAGACCAGCCTGGTCAATATGGCAAAACCCCATCTCTACTAAAAATACAAAATACAAAAAAATTAACCAGGTGTGGTGGCATGCACCTATAGTCTCGGCTACTCAGGAGACTGAGGCATGAGAATCACTTGAACCCGGAAGGCGGAGGTTGAAGTGAGCCAAGATCGCACCAATGCACTCCAGCCTCGGGACAGATCAAGACTCTGTCTCAAAAAACAAAACAAAACAAAACAAAAAAACTACAATGAGATATCATCTCACCCAGTTGAAAGACAGGCAATAATAAATGCTGGTGAGGTGAGGATGTGGAGAAAAGGGAACCCTTGTGCACATTGTCAGTGGGAATATAAATTAGTACAACCACTATGTCACGCTACCATATGATCCAGCAATCCCACTGCTGGGTATAGACCCAAAAGAAAGGAAATCAGTGTGCCAGGCGCGGTGGCTCACTCCTGTAATCCTAGCACTTTGGGAGGCTGAGGCGGGTGGATTGCCTGAGCTCATGAGTTCGAGACCAGCCTGGGCAACAGGAGTTCGAGGCCAGCCTGAGCAACAAGGTGAAACCCCGTCTCTACTAAAAATACAAAAAGTTAGCCGGGCATGGTGGTGCATGCCTGTAATCCCAGCTACTTGGGAGGCTGAGACAGGAGAATCGCTTGAACCTGGGAGGCAGAGGTTGCAGTGAGCTGAGATTGTGCCATTGCACTCCAGCCTGGGTGACAGAGTGGGACTCCATCTCAAAAAACAAAGAAAAAAAGAAAGGAAATCAGTATACTGAAGACATATCTACACTCCTAGGTTTGTTGCAGCAGAGTTTACAACAGCCAAGATTTGGAAGCAACCTAAGTCTCGATCTGGGATGACTGGATCTGGGATGACTGGATCTGGGATGAGTGGATCTGGGATGACTGGATCTGGGATGACTGGATCTGGGATGAGTGGATGAAGAAAATGTGGTACATATACACAATGGAGTACCATTCTGCCATGAAAAAGAATGAGCTCCAGTCATCTGCAACAACATGGATGGAACTGGAGATCATTACGTTCAGTGAAATAAGCCAGGCACAGACATTGTAGGATCTAAAAATCAAAATAATTGAACTCATGGACAGAGAGAGTGATGGTTACCAGAGGCTGGGAAGTGTAGTGGGGAGATGCAGATAGTTAATGGGTACAAAAAAAAAATAGAAAGAATGAATAAGACCTATTATTTGATAGCATAACAAAGTGACTATCATCAATAACAATTTAACTGTACATTTTTAAATAAAGAGTATAATTGGACTGTTTGCAATGCCTGAAGGAATGGGTACCCTTTTCTTCATGATGTGCTTATTTCACATTGCATGTCTATATCAAAACATCTCATGTACCCCATAAATATATACACTTACTATGTATGAACTCACAAAATTAAAAGTAAAAAAGGAAAAGTAAAATTACTGAGACTTGTTTTATGGGCTACAAAGTAAGTAAAAATAAAACTTCTAATTAATTTTTTAAATATGATAAAGGTACATGGAGACATATTTATAATATACTCATAATGCAAAATGGTACATTCAACCTTGGGGAGGTATCTGCTGTTGTATAAATGCAAAATGGTACATTCAGTCTTTAGGGAGGTATCTGTGGAGTGAGAGGTACAACTTGTCAAAATTTAAAAACGTTTTAATTATGTACCTCATAGGATCCTGTAACTCTACATCTAGGTATAGTCCTACAGAAATACTTGCAAATGTGCTTACAGGTTATGTACAATCCTATTACTAGGATTATTTGTAATAACAAGAAATCAGAAACCTAACTGTTAGTTAATAAGGAAATTAATAAATTTTGATTCATCCATTCAGTGGAATCCTATGTCACCATTAAAAAGAATGAAACAGGTCTACAAATATGCTCATGTGGAAAGACACTGAAGACAAAAAATAAAAAAGCAAAGTATAAAATAGTATAGCAAGTATACCATGCATTGAAAAACTCTATAACTTGTTTAATTTTCTCTGAAGTTTTATTATGAAAATGTCAAACATTCCAAAAGTTCCATGTAAAATCTTTTAAATGTTTTCATAATGCCCATGCTATATTTCCAAGTGAAAAAAAAAAAAAGGTTACAAAACCAAGAAATACAGTATGACCTCATTTGTATATAAATATACATAAGGATTTTTAAATCTACATAAAATATTAAGTTCATGGTAAATGCTCATTCCCTCAATGCCAGTTGTTGTTATCTGAAGGTAAGCAGCCTGATGATAAAGGGATCCCCAAACTCAAGCACTCCTGACTTCCTCCAAGTCCACAGCTTCCCTTAGTTCGGATAAGGATCCATCTAAGGCCAACAGGGCAGTTGACAGCTTCCTCCCATTCATTTTACCCCGTGCTCCTGCTGAAGAGCAGCCAGGAGAAATAAGCTTGAGACAAAAGAAAACCGTGGACATCCTTCCTGGCTGCACTGGCTGTGGCTCCCTGGAAGGAGAGCCGGAACCAGTGGACAAATCCCAACCCCATATTGGACAGTTCAGGGCCTCATCTGATTCTGCAGGCACAGAAAAGAGGTACAGTTTGGCCCACTGGAGAACACTGCAAAGCAGTGTTTTCGAGACACAATTAGGTCAAACTGGGCATCACTGGAGAGCAGAAGTAATTTCCTCCCAGGGGCAATGGATTTTAAGGTCAACCCTTCTTAATTACATTTGGAAACCAGCTCAGGGGAATTCCCTCTGACTTCATTCTTAAATGTTTTTCTGACCCTGCAAAACACAAATAACAGTGTCTATTTATTGTGCTTTCATAGTGCACCAGGCACCCTGTAAATCCTTTAAGAGCATTACGTTATTGAATTCCACACACATCCTATGAGGTTATTATCCCCATCACGTAGATGAGAAAACTGAGACTCCCAAAGGTTGAGCGACTTGACAAAGCTTATACCTCCAGGTAGTGCAAGGAGCCAAGCTTGGGATCCACACCTGCCTGGATTACACTATCACATTACACTGACATGAAAATTCTAACCAGGGCCTGGGAAGGGTAGGAGGAAAGGGAAGGGGGAGAGTAGAATAGTGGAGAAGAAATGCCAGTGCTAACCAAAGAAGAGCCCAAAGCATATTGAGCTAGGACTATACGTCTGAGAGGCAATATACTGCCCCTGTTGAAAGCCTGGACTTGGGAGTCAAACAGATCTAGCTTCACATCCTGGCCCTGCCCTTCCCACCCACATGACTTTGAGCAAGTCACACTGCTCCACACCTCAGGGTCCCCATCTGCCAAATAGGGCTAATATAGGAATCTACTCTTCATTGGTTGGTTGTAACAAGAGAATGAGATGACCCAGGTAAATACCAGAGTACAATGCCTGTTATACAGACATCTCCTACATTTTACCTATCACCATTTATTAATACATGACAATCATTCCTAGTTATCCTCAGCCAGAAGTTCCCTAAGGGCAGACACAGCATCAGAGAACATGACCCGGAACTTAGGTAATGTAGATAAGCAATAACCACACAGATTATTGCTCAATATGCTTTTTTCTCTTGTCATTTTCATGCTTGAAGAAAGCTGCAAGGGCCACACGTCATGACTTGCATCCCCAAAACACTTGAAAACATTTCTTCTGGACTTTGCATTAATACAAATTAGCATGTATTGAAAACCTGCTTGCTATGTGCCAGACGTTGTACTAAGCACATTGTAATACATTATCTCCTAACCTCACAAACCCTGTGTGTGTGTTTCCTGGGGCCAGTGTGTAATAAATTGTCACAAATTTGGTGGCGTCAAACAACAGAAAATTGTTTTCACACAGCTCGAGAGTTCAGAAGAATGAAATCGGTATTATTGGGCCAAAATCAAGGGGTCAGCAGGGCTGCGCACCCTCTGGGAGAATCTGTTCCTTGCCTCTTTCAGCTTCTCCTTGTCTCGTGGCTGCACCACTCTAATCTCTGCCTCTGTGGCCACATCACTGTCTCCTGTTCTGTCTGTAGTCAAATCTCCTTCTGCCTCCCTCTTACAAATATATTTGCCATTGTATTTAGGGCCCATCCAGGTAATCCAAGATAATCTTCCCATCTCAAGATCTTTAACTTTGTTGTCGTTGTTGTTGTTGTTGTTTTTGAGACGGAGTCTCGGAGTCTCGCTCTGTCGCTCAGGCTGCAGTGCAGTGGTGTGACCTCAGCTCACTGCAGCCTCTGCCTCCCGGGCTCAAGCGATTCTTCTTTACTGCAACCTGTTTTATCAGCAAGGTTTTTATAACCATTTTTTTTTTTTTTTTTTTTTTTTTTTTTTTTTTTTTTTTTTTTTTTTGAGATGGAGTCTCGCTCTATTGCCCAGGCTGGAGTGCAGTGGCACAATCTTGGCTCACTGCAACCTCCACCTCCTGGGTTCAAGCAATTTTTCTGCCTCAACCTCCCGAGTAGCTGGGATTACAGGGGCACACCACCACGCCCAGCTAATTTTTGTATTTTTAGTAGAGACCGGGTTTCACCATATTGGTCAGGTTGGTCTCGAACTCCTGACCTCAGATGATCCACCTGCCCTGGCCTCCCAAAGTGCTGGGATTACAGGCGTGAGCCACCATGCCCAGCCTCAAGATCTTTAACTTAATCACATCTGCAAAGATTCTGCCACATGTTTCAGGGATTAGAATGTGGTTATCATTGGAGGGGAGAGGGTGCATTTTTCAGCCTTCCACACCCTGCAATGAAGGTATCAATGTCTCTATTTTCTATGCAAGTGCTATAATGTAGTAAGAGGCAGGCAGGCCTGAGTTTGACTCCTGGCTATGCCCAATACTGGGTAAATTACTTAAACTCCTTGTGCTTGAGTTTCATTATAAAATGCAGACAATATCTCATTCAAAGGGTTGCCATGAGGATTCAATAAGACACTGTGTGAAGTGCGTTTTCCAAGGTATCCATTCTCAGCAAACGCTCACAAAGCAGTGAGTATTATTATTATTTGAGACAGCATCTAGCTGTGTCAACCAGGCTAGAGTGTGGTGGTATGATCTCAGCTCACTGCAACCTCCACCTCCTGGGCTCAAAAGATCCTCCCACCCCAGCTTCCTGAGTAGCTGGGACTACAGGCATGTGCCACCATGCCTGGCTAATTTTTGTGGGGGTTTTTGTTTGTTTGGTTGGTTGGTTTTGGTAGAGACAGGGTTTTGCCACATTGCCCAGGCTGGTCTCGAACTCCTGAGCTCGAGTGATCCACCCGCTTCAGCCTCCCAAAGTGCTAGGATTACAGGCATGAGCCACTACACCTGGTAGTAATACTACAAGTAGTATTACTATGAATGCAGATGAAAAAGTAAAACTTAGAAGGCAAGTGACGTACCAAAGACCACCCAACCAGGAAGTCTCAGTATCTGGAATTGAATTGGGGTCTCTGGGACCAAAGTCCAAATCTGTTCTATTCTATGGATTAGGACGTTTAAGGCTTGTGTGCACATGGCTTTCAGAATCAACACATCTAGGCTATTTCAATTTTGGATGCACTCTGATATTTCAGGCAAGTGTATCATGAAGCTGCATCCCTTCAGATCACCAGGCTTATTACTGAGTCTGAGCTTAAGCAATGGACCCTAAGAAAATGATATCATGTTTCCAACAATTTAGAAATAATGGTATCTTAGTCCATTTGAGCTGCTATAACAAAACAGCATAACCTGAGTAGCAAATAAGCAACAAATTTACTTCTCACAGTTCTAGAGTCTGGGAAGTCCAAGATCAAGGGATCAGCAGATTTGGCGTCTGGTGAGGGCCCTCTCTCCGGTTCATAGATGGTAGCTGCTAGCTGTGTCTTCACCTGGTGGAAAAGGTGAGCTAATTCTCTGGGGTCTCTTCTATCAGGGCACTAATCCTATTCATGAGAGCAGAGCCCTCATAAACGAATCATCTCCAAAAGGCCCCACCTCCTAATACCATCACCTTGGGGACTAGGATTTCAATATAAGAACTTGAAGGGAGACAGAAACATTCAGTACATTGCAAATGGAGACCCTGTTTATGCAGGGGTGGGGTTGAGAGTTTGGCTTATACAAAAAATCACATCAGACTGGCTGGCAATCCATTTGTTCTGCAACTCCAGGCATTTGGGACAACATGGGAATTGCAAATGAAATCATTCTCAGTCTACAAAGCTACAATTAGAAACTACATCTCAAACAGGACTACCAGGTCTCTCTGGGACGACATGCCTAGCACAGCACTTGGAATTTAAATCCACTCATGCATTCACTGCCTTCAGCATCAACACAGCAGGGTTAAACCAGTTCTTGATACTTCCAAAGAACATTTGAAGAAAATTTCAGATACCACAGGCAGCTCTCATCAAATTCTGGGGTCCACACCCATTCATCCAACTGTTTCCTCAGCACCCGTCTCCCTGGGTTATACAACCTTAGCCACGGGGAATGGGGAGTACAGCTGCAAGTAGAGTTTGGAAAAACATTTTGAATACTTTAGATCTGCCAAATACTTGGTTAAAAAAATGATATCCTTTAATTTCTTGAGCCATGTGTATTTTAAGTGCAATGTAATCCATATGTCTATGACTCATTTAAATGCAACTCAGTGAAGCATGGTTTACTAAGAGCATTGGGATACCATCTAAGCCTTTCTAAGCTGCTCTTTGATCCAGGAAATTGAATTCTGCCAATAACAAATGAAGCTCCTGACAAGAGAGGGTCAAAGAGAGCTGTCCTTTATCCTAGGTAAGATGTTAAAGTCTACTCTTGACCCGGGAGGAAGCTGGGAGGGTGGAGGTGGGGAGAGCTCCACTGCCTAAGTGGTATTCAGGGTTCTGCTTCGGGTCTGCTACTATTTCTACCAGGCCTCCTTGAAAAACAAGTGCAGGAATAGGAGATGGTAACTAATCTGCCGTGTGTGTTGCTGAAAAATTCCCTTCCGGCCTGCTAATTCTGACCTTCTTCAATTCTACCAATGTTATGCAATCCAAATTGTATAATGGACTCGAGGAAAAACGAGAATGTTAGGGAGCTAGATTACTCCATTAGCACTGAATGACTGTTAATTTTCCGGACTGTAGTTTGATTTCCAGAACAACAAAAGCCTTCTCCTTCCCTGTGATATCACTGAAGGACTGATAAGAAGTTAGGGATAGGAAGAAAGATTAAAGTGGGAGGTAATGATGGGTATTAAAATCAGTAAACCTCTAAAGGCCAAATTCTGCCTTGACAATTGCTGTTCCCCAGGTGGTTTGGAGGTCGACATACTTACAAAAGAAAACAAACACCCATTCTTATTAACTAAACTTGAGCAAATAGGATCTCTTTAGCTAACTGAGCTGGAGCACAAATGGATGGGGTGAGACCAAAGGACGTCTCTCCCTTTCTCAAGCCATTGTCATGTGGACTTGAGGAAGGACAGTATACTGAAGAGATGAGAGTCCTAGAATGTGTTTAAGATACTAGAAGACAGACGCATATGGCCAAAGAGCCTCTGGGCAAAGTGCCTACTAGTTGAGCTGTTCATTTGCTTTTGAAGGTGATCTTGTAATAGAGTGATCCTGCTCACTAGTAATGTGGCCCAGTGAGCATCCAGGAATCTGGCTGAGCAATTCAGTGTGCCCTCCTTTTGGGAAAAAGCCAAGAAAGGACAGGAGACAGTGCCAGGGTTCACATAACCCTGTTCATCTCCCTGGATGCCTGTAGCTAACTAAGGAGGATTCCATTTGATTTCAGCAAACAAGTTTTTGTCAAATATGGGTTCCTGGGTTGGTGAGGTAGTCTCAGGACAAGAGGAGAAGAACATGGAGAAAAAATATGGATTAATGCTCAAATCTGTTGTGCAAACAGCAGTCTATAAGTTCTGCTCTGTAGTTTCCCTTCTTGTATTTTCTGTTGCCTGAACTGCCAGGTTCTGACCTAGAAGTTCATCCCCAACTTCAAGGTCCCGTGATTTGGGGCACCTTTTTCCTTTATCCCACTGCCCACTATTTCCCAGGATGTCTCCAAGGTAGAGCAAATTTCCTGAGGCAGAGACTTCTTTGACATTTTTCTACTCACACAGCATGCTTTAAAGAGATAGTGCAGGAAGAGCCTTCCGAGCCTATCCGGGGCCAAAATCTGCATTTTACAGATTAGAAAGCTGAGGCTCAGGGGAGCTGGCTGGCTTGTTGACCAATTCCACATCATCTGTCTCTGAGGTCAATGCTATGTCCACTGTACCACACTGCCTCAATCACAAGTTTCTCCAAACAACAGCTATGCACCAATCTTTGCAAATTATGTGATTACGTGTGTATATAAATATTAAACAATGTAATATATATTTATTAGAGCAGACGACTGTCTTCATGACATCCAATTGAGTTCAAAAAAGGAAATGCTGGAGCAATATGTCTGGCATAATCTCATTTCTGCTCCTCCCTCCTCAACAAAAATAGCAGCTTCTGTGTGACTGTGTCTGTACGTGATTGTGTCTGTGAGGATTCATGTGCATGTTCTTGTACGCATAGAAAACGTCCAGGGTTTGCGCACCAAACAGCAGTGGATTTTCCTTGTGGGGGGAAAACTTTCATTCTTTTGTTTATTTGGAATTGCTACATGTTTTACAATAAGCATGATTTGCTTTGGCAATTTAAAAACAATGAGCAAGAAATAATCACAGCAACCTTGAGCTTGGAATACAAACAAGGCACTCTGCTAGGTCCTTCACCTGTACCATCTCATTTCATCCTCCCTGTGGCTCTGTGACATGGGACTATAATTAAACCCCAGATGCACAGACTGAGACTTAAAGAGGCTACAAGGTAGTAAGTGGCAGAGCCAGGATCTGAACACAGGAATAACCGACACAAAAGGAATGCTCAGATTATCCCTAAAGGGTCACAGTTTCTCACCTGCACTCAATAGAAAAAAAGAATGTGTGCCTCTCACGGATGTCATCCGTTTATCCTGAGTTGCTTCAAAGCAGAAAAAGGCTGCCGGCTGCCGTGCTATTGTAGGACACCTCAGTGTGTCTGCCGCCTGAGCTGAAGCTCCCTTTGCTGTGTTCCCCCTCCTCTCCTGGCCCATGCCCCATGCCTTTCCATCCTCACCATTCTTGGCAATCTCTCCATGTGTGAATTCCATTAAAGGCTTGCTCACTGCTATTTTGGGCCATGCATTAACACGTGGGTTTTGATTTGATGGGAGAAGGCCAGACACGGCAGGATGATGATGAAAAAGAAATTTAAAATGTCCTCTCCTTCCCCCTAGAGTCCCAGAAGCCGTGGCTCACTGCTCCCGGTAGACCTGAGAATCCAGTGTATGGGGAAATGTACAGATGGAGAGTGGAAACCCTCATCGTCTATTAGGGCCTTTGAACGTGGCTGTTCCCTCTCCTTGGAATTGTCATCTCTCAGCTGCCCACATGGCTCACTCCATCACCTCCTTCAGGTCTTGGCTCAAGTATCAGTTCACCTGCAAGGCCTTCCCTGACTGCCATTCAGAAACAGCAGCTCCCGTTCCACCTCCACACTCCTCTGGCCCCACTCCCTATGTTTCTCTGTCTCCTACACAGCACCCATCACCTGACAGACGGTGCACTCACTTGTCTGCTTACCGCTTCCCACTAGAATAGAAGCTCCATAAAGGCTGAACTGTTTTATTCACAGCTTTATCCCCAGTACCTGCACTGGTGCCTGAAATATCACAGAGGCACAGTAGATTTTAAAAAATGAATACGTTGATCAAGGAGGTTGAGAACCAGAGGCTGAGAAATGGCTTGGCCCAGGGCCTAGTTTCCCCCAAATATCATGAGATTATAGAAACTTCAACACAGTGATTTGAAAAATTAGAAAATCATCTCCCCCACTCCAAAGCTGTTTTGAATCCGGACTCGCACGCACCATGAATGAGAAGGCTTTGGGAAATAAACACACTAGGAAGTCGTGTGCAGTTGGAGTTCCGCTCACTAACACATGTTCAAAACAAAAAGCCCAATTTGGATGAAAATAGCAGGAAGCCGTCCCCCAGGAACACCTGGTGAGGTCATATTGCTTGGCTCTGCTGCTTCCATTTTTACCAACTCTGCTGCCTTCTGCCAACTCAAGGAGGCCAGGAACCACATCCAGCCCCATGTGGCTCAATGGGAAACGAGAGGTGCTCTCGGAAAAGCAGATGCTAGAACCACAGCCATGGGTTGTCCTCTGGAGCCTCAGTGTGGGACAATAAAAATCCCAGCAGTGGCTGGCCACTCACCATGCGCTCTGCAAGCACTTCCTGCACTTCACCTCATTTATCCTCACAACCATCCCACGAGGCTGGCCTTATTACCCTCATTTTACAGACAAGGACACTGAAGTTCCAAAAGATTCAGCCACTTGCCCTGGGTCACATTCTGTAACTCCAGACTCACACCAAGAATACACATGATCCTAGTTTCAGCTCTTTCATTTACCTGCTGGGTGGCCTCAGACAAATGCCTATCCCTCTCTGAATCAAAGTTTCTGTATCCATAATTTCAGAGTTTTCTAAGATCATTCCATTCAGTGTTTTCTAAGGCATCTTCCTGCTTCAACTTCCTATGGTCTCTAGCAAATGTTTCAAAATAGGAGGGAAGGATAGAGACTTGGGTCCCGGGACTCCTGCTTGGCCAGAGACCAACTCCTAAAGATTTTCCCACAACATCAACACTATCACTTGGGCTGACCAGAGGAAGCTGAAGAGCCACAGGCTCTACTGGGGGCAGAACAGGAGAGATTAGACACAGGCAACAACAGGGAACACTTAGACTAGAGCTAATGGGCTGGGGCCATGAGAAACAAAGGCAGGCCCCTGAGAGACACAGTCAAGAACAAATCCTCTAAGGGCCTTTTCTTGTAGGACCAAAGGAAGAGACAACGCAAGGAAAAATCCAGGGCTAATAGTTGCTGCACTGTCTGGGGATGCAGATGGCCAGGTCTATTCCAGGAACAACAGAGAGAAGAAACACAGCCTGAACTGGCTTTACTCTCAAGAGGAGAGAAACAAAAATGACTGTGATCCCCATCTTTCTGGCTTCCCGAGGCCACCATGTCCTGGAGGCAGAGGAAGGATGCAGATGAAGCACCACCACTGCACAAGCTGCGAGTTGTATTTTAACCATACTCGGGACACCACTCACCCTCCTTTGCAAGTGCCCAAAAAGCCCAAATTTGGAATAAATTATATTCTCCCTTTCCACCCAAGCCTAAAAGTCATTCCCATCCTTTTGTATACAGGAAGGTCCTTCTTCATCCTTTTCTTGGCAGTGATGCATTTGATTACTCATTGGCTTCCAGGGGGTTCTGGAGGCTGCCAAGGGGAGACAGGCAGCTCTCCAAGCCATGCAGCCTTATCTGCGACGTCTGTGTGGCAAAACGAAAAGTGGGATGGTCGGTGGGGAAATACCAAAGGTTTTCAGAGCCCCTCGGCCAAGTAAGGAGAGCTCTTCACAGCTAAGTAGATGGGGAATGGCCAAAGAATGGGCCACAGACATAGTCATGCCTCATGCCCATTCACCTCCTCCCTTAAATGAATCCAGATATGACTGCATCTGATGGCCAATCAATGCACAAGTGCCTCTGAGTCAGGCTACCACCCAAGATGAATGGGGTTAGGAAGATGGAAGAGCCGGGCCCGATGAAGCCAGGAGACTGTTGACGATGCCCTATTGGCAAAATCTCAGATGCAGCTGACACAGAACACATGGAACCATCCGAGTCTGAGGCGCCAAGCCCCAGCACACCCCTGCTTTGCTTGCTCCCCTCTGCTGTTTTCCTCTAATTTCCTTCATGTCCTGCCACGCACTGGGCTGGCGCTAGTAAGGCAGCTGCCGAAGACCTCCAGTCCATCCACTCCCTTAATCTCACACATACACAGACCTTTGTGTGCCTGCAGTGAACTCCAGGGACCCCTGAAATACTGCCTAAGGAAATTTTAGCAACACATTTAGCAGTCCAGCAATCTCACATCAAGTCAAGAGGCTGTGGAAAGCCTCATGACTTTGCAAGATGCTGCCTGAAAGGAACCAAGGACTGAGAGCTTGGGGTCACTCCATTAACTGCTTCCTTCCAGAACAGCGACACCTGCGTCCGGCATTGACACAGACGTTGTTTCATTTTAGACAAAGGAGGAGTCCACTTACTCATTCTTCTCCAGGTCCAGGATCAGTTCTCGCCCCTCAGCCATTACCCTGAGCTCAGCTTTGAGTGGATGCTAAAAGCAACAACAAAACAATGTCAGTTCCTAAAACCTGGCACCCAGGCTCCCAGAGTCAGGCACAGCATCTAGCACAGTGCTCAGACATTGATCCACAGGAAGTGAATGAGCAAAGGTCAATTGCATTTCCAGCCTACATGTAAAACAACCTCAATCCCAGAATGACCCAAATCCTTCCCCCATCTGCTTTCTCCTGAAAGGCATAGGGAAGAAACTCCAGGCTGCAATGTGGTGTAAGTGTATGTATGTGGTGCAGTGAAGGGAAACACTGGAAAACACAATCTCCAGCAGTAAATGTCCTGCAGAGTCAGATCTGGATTCAAGCGCCAGCTCTGACACCGGCAGCTGTGTGAAGTCAGACATGTTGCTTAGCCTCCCCACATCTCAGTTTCTTCATGTAGGATACAGAGATAGTAATAGTCAATTTGATAGGGATCTTGTAAGGACTGAGTGAGATAATCAGCATAAATAATGTATCACAGTGCCCAGCACTTTGGGAGGCCAAGAGGAGTGGATCACTTGAGGTCAAGAGTTCGACACCAGCCTGATCAACACGGTGAAACCCCATCTCTACTAAAAATACAAAAATTAGCTGGGCATGGTGGTGCACACCTATAGTATTCAGGAGGCTGAGGCAGGAGAATCGCTTGAACCTGGGAGGCGGAGGTTGCAGTGAGCCAAGATCATGCCACTGCACTCCAGCCTGGGCGACAGAGCAAGACTCTATCTCAAAAATAAATAAATAAATAAAATAAAAGTAATGAATAATGAAATGTAACCTCACTGTCCTAAATATAAACTGTTAGAGAATGGTTAAACAAATGATGATCCATTCATATGACAGAACACTGAATGGTCATTAAAGCAGCAACTTTAAGTAGTTGTTAAATTATTGACAAAATGTACACTAAAATCATTAGTCATAAAACCTCAAAATAAAACACTGAATGCTTTATTTAAATACACTTTGCAAAGGGAAAAATGTAAAGAGAAATAAGCCTAAAGGTTACCATACTTACTCTAGGCAACAGGATCATGAGTTAATTTTGCTTTTTTCTGCATATCTTTCCACATTTTTATAGTTGCTTTCATAGTTGAAAATAACTTTTATTAATCTCTTTTACCTTATTATTGTGGAAAATTTCAAAGAAATTTAAAACCAAGTCATAATAAACCTCCATGCTTCAACAATTCAACTTAAGGCTACTGAACTGTTTTTGAAGAAATAAATTATTTATTTAAAAAAGCTATTTACATATTTAAAACAGAACAGATTCTTTGGAGTGTTTTAAACATAAGCTCTCTATTTTGAGACTAAGGAACTGACAACTTTTTTTTGAGACAGGGTCTTGCTTTGTTGTGCAGGCTGGAGTGCAGTTGCACAATCACGGCTCACTGCAGCCTCAACCTCCCAGGCTCAAGCATACTGAGTAGCTGGGACCACAGGTGCATGCCACCACACTGGGCTAATATTTTTAAATTTTTTGTAGATACTGTGGTATTATCATGTTTCCAAGGGAGATCTTGAACTCCTGGGCTCAGGTGATCCTCCCAACTCAGGCTTCCAAAGTGTTGGTATTACAAGCATGAGCCACCTCACCCAGCAGATAAATTCTTGAAGTCCCTTTCAATCCACAAAAGTCATTGCTAGAGTAGAGCTTCTAGCCCTTATAAGGTTGACCTGAAAGCTTAGTTCTTGCATGTCTGAGGAAGTAGGTCACCTGTTCTGCCACCTCTGGTTAGAGGCCTACCTCTTCTAAGCACTTTCCCCTTCCTCGCTGCAAACCCCACTCTGCATTAGGATTTGGGCATTTCTGAGACTCTGCGGTCACCAAGGGCTATGATAAGATCTGAACGTTCCAATCAAGGACTCTTGGGCAACACCGATCATTGCCTAATTAATCGTATTACTTCATCTCAAGAAGGAACATTTCAAACCAACCGGAGTAGGAAGCTGGGGAGATGTTTGACCAATAACTTTCACTAAGAGATTCACTTCTCTGTTTGTCATGCCCTGATTCAGCTCTGCCAACACCTATTCTGGTTGCGGATCCTTTGCCACTTTATGGAGTTTTTGAGCCAGCGCTCCACCCAATCACACTGAGCATCAGGGACCCAGCCCCAAGAGGGCATTTAAGAAAGACCACACAGACCGGGCACGGTGGCTCACGCCTGTAATCCCAACACTTTTGGGGGCCGAGGCGGACGGATCACCAGAGGTGGGGAGTTCGAGACCAGCCTGACCAACATGGAGAAACCCTGTCTCTACTAAAAATACAAAATTAGCCCGGCATGGTGGCACATGCCTGTAATCCCAGCTACTTGGGAGGCTGAGGCATGAGAATCGCTTGAACCCAAGAGGCGGAGGTTGCGGAGAGCCGAGATCATGCCATTGCACTCCAGCCTGGGCAACAAGAGGAAAATCCATCTAAATGAAACAAAACAAAAAAGAAAGAAAGAAAGACCACATAGCAATAGAGCTACAGCGATTCCCTCATCCAAGAGGTAGGTAACCATGTATGTCACTGCCCCCACAGAAAATGAATACTGCCCCAAATCAAAGCACTATCACCCCTCCCACAAAGAGACACAAGCTGCAGCAGGAGTAGTAATTTTTTTTTTTTTTTTTTTTATTAAGACAGAGTCTTGCTCTGTCACCCAGGCTAGAGTGCAGTGGCCCAATCTTGGCTCACTGCAAACTCCACCTCCCAGGTACAAGCCATTCTCGTGCTCAGCCTTCCAAGTAGCTGGGATTACAGGTGCGCACCACCATGCCTGGCTAATTTTTGTAATTTTAGTAGATGGGCTTTCTCTGTGTTGGCCAGGCTGGTCTCGAACTCCTGACCTCAGGTGATCTACCCATCTCGGCCTCCCAAAATGCTGGGATTACAGGGCATGAGCCACCTCACCCCACCAGGAGTAGTAATCTTTATTTTTATGTGGGTGATCCAAAAATAATTCTCTCTATTCTGGAAGGTGCTTAGGCACCGATAGTTAAAAAAGGATGCTCCCTTTTTCTATGGGGCATTTCAAGCAAAACAATGAAACTGCATTTTAAGGATCTATGAAGCTTTTCTGTCCAGCTCTACTGATCAGCTTTTCTGATGAAACTCCACTCTGTATTAAGAAGAGGCACCATCAGCTCTCCTCTCCCAGGAAGTACAGGGAGCTGACCCACCATTTATCCCTCTCCTAGGGATGGGTTAAAAATTCTTTCTCCTTCAGTATAGATTAAATAGATCTTCAGCTCCATGGGGTATTGGAAATCTGTCCTATATTTGCATTCCCCTTAAGATCTAGTATAATATTTAGTATACAGTATAAGTATTCAGTTAATGTTTAATGAATGTGAGCTTTAAGTCAGTGGTGAGAAAAAGTGAAGAAAAAAATGTTCAGTGAGTGAATTAATTACATAAATGAGAATGAGAGGCCCAAGTGAAATCCAGCCTCTAGTCTCTCTCTCTTTGACATTCATTCATTTGTTCGTTCAACAAATATTTATGGTGCCAGGCACTATGCTGACTATACCTATAGAATATAATGACCCATATGCTGGGCAGACAATGGTTGGGAACAAAGACAGGATCTGGTCCTCTGCTTTGTTCTCAGGTCCTTCCTGAGGATGCCCAGCATCCACATCTGGAGAGAACAAAGAAGCCTCTATAAAAAGTAGCAGGTCCATTCCTCAGGCAGTATGAATAGGTTGCAATACCCAAGATCTTAATTGTTAAAAGTAATTTGCTCTAGGACGACCATCCATTAATTTGTCAAGACTTTTCCTGAAGCTATTTTCAGCATCTCCTACTTTTTGATGAAATGAATTCCATGTGTTTACTGCCTTCAGGACAAAATGTTATTTGTTTTATTTGTCCTGATTTTTTTTTTTTTTTTTTTTTGAGACAGGGTCTCGCATTGTCACTCAGACTGGAGGACAGTGATGCAACCATATCTTACTATAACCTCAAACTCCTGGGCTCAGGCGATCGTCCCACCTCAGCCTCCAGAGTAGCTGGGACTACAACCCACACCGCTAGGACTAGCTAATTTTCTTTCTTTCTTTCTTTTTTTTTTTTTTTGTAGAGATAGGATCTCAGTATCTTACCCCAGGCTGGTCTTAAATTTCTGGCCTCAAATGATCCTCCTGCCTCAGCCTCCCAAAGTGCTGGGATTACAGGCTTGAGCCACCGCACTTGGCCTGTCCTAAAATTTACACTGTTAGGTTCCCTTGGTAAATCCAAGTTGGAGCCTTTTTGGACATGTCTGTATTATCCTGGCCAGAGCTTCAAGGATCCTGGACGTTGCTCCTTCCCATTTATCTTTCCAGATTCAACAGCCACAATGTCTGAAGTCTTTCCTGACGCATCTCTTTCCTGCTGTAATCTTGCTCCTATATGTTGCCCAATAAATCACAAATCGTTTTAACCCAAAGAGATCTTAGAAAACAACCCCTCTCCCCAGCTTTCTTTTCTCCTTATTCTCTCTAAGTCCCCAGCTTTCTTTTCTCCTTATTCTCTCTAAGCACTGCTTTATAAATGAGGAAAGTCCACCACTTCAGCAAGTGGTAGGTCACGTAGCTGTTTACCGGCACACAACAACCACATCTTCCTTTCCTGCCCTTTCATGTCTCACTTGGGCTGCAATAACCAAAATCACAGTGAGGCACAGTGGCTGACACCTGTAATCCCAACTCAAGTGGGCGGATCACTTGAGGTCAGGAGTTCGAGACCACCCTGGACAACATGGTGAAACCCCGTCTCTACTAAAAATACAAAACTTAGCCTGGCTTCGCAGCGTACACATGTAATCTCAGCTACTCCGGAGGTTGAGGCATGAGAATCACTTGAACCTGCCAGGCGGAGGTTACAGTGAGCCAAGATCGTGCCACTGCACTCTAGCCTGTGCAACAGAGTGAGACTCTGTCAAAACACACAAACAAAACAAAAACACACACAAAAAACAAAAAACAAAAAACAGAACCACAAAGAATATTCTAGATGCACAGGTCCTCTCTGCAAGAACAGGACAATGTGTTTTGTTTTCTTCCCAATCTCTTTGATAAAGCCTATGCATTTTCCTGGTGTTCTGGCCAGGGGAGCCTACTGGATTTTAAGATACGTTCCCCAGTACTAGGTCTCTACCCTGCCTCTTATTAAAATAGTTTATATTATTATCCTTTTTCTCTCCAAGTACATTATTCCTTCAAGAAAATGAAGTATGTATTATGCAGAGCAAAAATAACAATGACAATATTTAATGAATTCCAATCAAGACTAAGTGACTTCTGTGACACCAACACATTTGCACTTAGCTTGTGTCAGCATCAATGTGAATTTTCATTTCCTCAACTAATAGCATTTGGAAGTGTTCTAGAAGTTTGTCATACAAAGAAGGAAAGTCCCATCTGTGATATCCAAAATGGGCACCCAGAGGATAGAATGGGCCAGAAACAGAACTAATAGTGATGACTGGGATTATAAGAAAGTTGAGCAGGTAGCCCAAACCTCAGTTGTCAACTCCTGCCAATGTAAATGAGGTCTTTTGAGTCTTACCTTTTCTCTCACGGGGCTTTCTGGAGTCTTCCACTGAGGTATGATTAGTTCATGCTGCAGCTTGGGGCTGCCTTCCCCACTTCCTCCTGCCAAGACAAGATGCAAAACCATTGGAATCCCAGACCTCTATACCCCAGCTAAGCCACACATGCACTTTCTGTGAGCTGCCCCTGCGCTGGGCCATTACATGACTTGCTGGATTTCAGGCTCTTGGCACTTCCTAGGAACTAGGCACTCTAGGTGTCGGTGATACTGTAGTAAATAGGACATATGAGGTCTCTGTACTTGTAAAGTCTACCTTCTAGATGTGGGAGACAGACAATGAACAAATGTTCTCAGATGGTGCTAAGTACCCTGAAGAAAATAAGTTGGGGTCATGGCATAAAGAGACATCTAGCAGGGGGTGCCTGTTTGAAACAGGATGATCAACTTAGATGGCATTTGAGTCCTGAGGGGCCAGAAGGCAGCCACGCAATATCTGGGGGAAGAGTGCTCCAGGTAGAGGAAATAGCAAGTGCAATGGCCCTGCCTGAGCAGAAGTGAACTTGGCCTGTTGAAGGAACAACCATGAAGTAGGGGGTAGCTAGTAAATGAAAGAGGAAGTTGGTATGAGATATGGTCAGCAAGACAGCCCTGGGTCTGATAATGCAGAGACCATGGGGAGTGTCTGGATTTTCTTATAAATAGACTTGGAAGGCACTGGGTGTTTTAAATACAGAGCAATACGATCTGTGTTAAGTTTTAAAAAGATCACTCTGCCTGCATGGTGGAGAATGGGGGTGGGGTGAGGCAGAGCAGCCAGAGTGAGAGCAGAAGCAGGAAGGCCAGACTAGAGATATGCTGGAGCCCTGGTGAGAGATGATGGTGGCTCAGATTAGAATGACATCAGTGGAGAGGAATGAAGCGGTGGGATTCTGGGCATATTCTGGAGGTCAAGCCCATGAATATTGCTCCCGTGGAGCTTTAGTTTTCTTGCCTGTAAAATGAAGACAATGATCCTACCTGCCCATCTCACAGCTTTATTGTGGAGAGTCAATATCCAGTGCCAACCTCCTACTTAACAGAGCATCGTTACATTAATTGGAGCTTCCTAATGGCAAGTTTGCATTTGTATTCCACTTTCTACTTCCCAAATCTCTCTCCCAAACCAGTTCTCCTTCATGCTCAGGGCAACCCTGGGAAGTAGGAAGTAGGAGTCCTGTTTTGCAAGAAAGAGAATGTAAACTACAGGAGAGATTTGTTCAGGGCGCTGCAGAACTCGAATACTGGCTGCAGACTACCTTAATAAAATGGTAATTTCCCAACACCTAAACAGACTGGTCTCCATAGTGCTCCTGGGAATGAGGCTGAGGACTCCAAAATCTATTCTGTCTAAACTAACTACATCAATCATACAGAATATGAGTGATAAAAAGACAGCCATAGTTGTTCTGTTAGAGTGGTGATTGTGAGTAATTATTAACATTCCCTTCAGAATACCAATATAATGTACTTGCAGTCAATATGGATTTTAAAAATAATCTCATTGGACCAATGCCAATTCATCAGACAGGCAAATATTAGAAACAATGCATTCATATATTTATCAAATATTTTCTGAGTACTTAACTATGTGCCAAGTACTATGCCATGAATAGGTGCTTAATATTCATGGAGGAACAAGATAAGCATACAGCAGGAATGGCAGGAATGGGTGGCTCACACCTGTAATCTCAGCACTTTGGAGGTCCAAGGTGGGTGGATCACCCGAGGTCAGGAGTTTGAGACTAGCCTGGCCAACAAGGTGAAACCCTGTCTCTACCAAAAATATGAAAATTAGCTGGGTGTGGTGGTGCATGCCTGTAATCCCAGCTACTCAGGAGGCTGAGGCACGAGAATCCCTCGAATCTGGGAGGCCAAGATTGCGCCATTGCACTCCAGGCTGAGCGACAGAGACTCCAACTCAGGAAAAAATAAAAATAAAAAAAAGACAAGCATCGCCCTTGCCCTGGTGGCTCTGATAAGCCTAGATTATTTTAAATGAAAAGGAATTCTATAATATTTAATGGAACATTTAATTGAATTAAATGATATCTATAATTGTAAAAAAATAGTGAAAGCAATCTACAAAAGAGGAACACAGTACCTGTTAAGAAAAGGTCTCCAAAACTTGGAAATAAGGCAAAGAGCAAGCAAGATGTCTTCTCAATGTCATATTGGAGCATTGTTTAACAGACCCATCCATGGATCATTGCATTATCTAGGGGAATGTACCATTGATTTTTTATTTACCATTGATTAAAGGCTATACTCTGTGAAGTTATATAATCTATGTATATATCTATAGATTTCTGTCTGACAGAGATGTAAGTGATTTCAGCATAGTAGAAAGATAACCTGGCCAGGCACAATGGCTCACGCCTATAATCCTAGCACTTTAGGAGGCCTAGGCGGGTGGATCACCTCAGGTCAGGAATTCCAGACTAGCCTGGCCAACATGGTGAAACCCCATCTCTACTAAAAATACAAAAACTAGACGGGTGTGGTGGCACATGCCTGTAAGCCCAGCTACTCAGGAGGCTGAGGCTGAGGCAGGAGAATCGCTTGAACCCAGGAGGCAGAGATTGCAGAGAGCCCAGATCCCGCCACTGCACGCCAGCCTGGGCAACAGATGACAGGAAAGGAAAGGAAAAAGGAAAGGGAAAAGGAAAGGGGAAAGGACAGGACAGGACAGGACAGGACAGGACAGGAAAGGAAAGGAAGAGGGAAATTAAAAAAGAAAGGAAACCAAGAATTATGATTTTGCTTCATGGGGCATCCACCATTTCTGCATCTGTCCTGGGTCACAGGATTTCAACATTCTTTCTCCAATGCTTGTATCACCCCTTTCTAATGCTCCCTGAATCAATTTTACTGTCCTGTTTGCTACCTCATTAATGAGTTGAATAAATCTTGGCCGCATTTGTATGAGTCGTGTTTTTAACTTTTGAAAACTTTATATAGAGTCATTAAAATCATGTTTTCCAGAGAATTTAATGATGTGGAAAATGCTCATGGTGTGAAGTGAAAAATGCAAGACACGAAACTGTACTTATGGTACGGTTCCAATTTCATCAATATATATCCACAGGAACACACAAAGAATGGGGAGGGAAAAAAAAAACAAAATATCAATAGCAACTGTGGATTTGGGGGTTGCAGATCATTTTATTTCTTTTACACTTTTCGTTATTTCCCAGATATTCTACAGCAAGTGGTCTCCAAGGACTCAAAACTCAGAGAATGCGCCTGTGCTAGGAGCAGTAACTTGCTTCCCTTGTCTTTCTTCATGCTTTTCTCCTGCACTAAGCTCTGACACAGGCCTGGTGCTACCCTCGAACCTCGTGTGCCTCAGTTTCCCCTTCGGTACAATAGCTCAAAGGGCGGTTCCTTTGAGTCTTTTGGGAGGACCGCCCGACCTCGGCCCCTGGAAGTTCCGAACTGTCGGAAGAGCTCTCAGCCTCTGGGTTTGAGGCATCTCGCGGGTCCAGCCAGGCCACCCCCGCCCCGCCGGTGCTCGCTTTATTTGAAAACGCTGACTCTTGGTCCCCCAGGCAGCAGTCTGGAGTCAGCCCAGCCCGTCTGCAGCGGTGGAGCCAGGGCTAAGCCTTCTCCGGTCATAATGACAGAACCCGGGCACAGCCCCCCGGGACCATTCCTTCCGCGAAATCTGCGTAGAGCCCCCGAGGGATGGGGCCGGGGAGGGGGTTGGTGTCTGGGAAACTAGTCATGAGAAACACGGACATCACCCGGCATGTAAGCTGGAAACATCCAGTCCGACCCCTTCGCTTCACAGAAGGGTAAACTGAGGACCAAAGAAGGCGGCCGTCGGGTTGGCGTGGAAAGAGAGCCCTGGTTTACAGTGCCACCGCGGACCTCAACCCGTAGCGTGGCCATGGGCAAGTCCTTTCCCTTTTGTGGGCCTCGGTTTCCCCATCTGTGAAATGGGTGCGTTTGACTTGGCCTTCGGTAGGGCTCCTGCCTGCTCAGGGATCCGAAGTGTACGGCTGGAGATACCCAGCGAGCCATCCCCCAGCCAAAGCTACCACAGTCTCCGGCGGGCATTTTATGTCCTACCCCACCAGTGTGGCAGGCACCGAGCCTGGTCCCAGGAAGCCGCTCCCAGGCCACACGGGCAGGGCGCTCGGGATGCTCGGCGCTGGCGAGTGCAGCGGGCGGTAGAGAGAAAGACAGAGAGAGAGGCGGAGCGGACACGAGGGACCGTGAGAAAACGGAGGAGGATAAGCCGCGAGAGCGGCGGAAAGAGAAGCCAAAAGCAGAAAAACAGAGGAAGGAGAAGGCGAGAGGGGAAGGCAAGCCCCTGAACGGACCCGCTGTTTTCTGGCTGTGCCAGGTTTCCCCGACCTCCGCCACCTCCCAGGGCGCACAACGTGGGAACAAAGCCCGGGCTCCCAGGCTGGAGGCGGCGGGGGCGCAGACCCCGCAGAGTTGCAGGAGGCGCAGGGGTCGCGGTCCCAGAGCTCCGGACCCGCAGGGCGACTCCCAGGTCTCCGGGTCACCCAGATCTCCGGGCCACCCAGCCTCCATCCCCCCGCGCCTGGCCACTTACTTGTCCATCCAGGCTCCCGCGCCGCCAGCGGCCGGAGGAGCTGCAGGGCGAGCGCCAGCAAGCAGAGCCGGGCGGCGCCTGCGCCCCCTGGCATGGTGGCGGCGGCCCTTGGCGCTCGGCGCTCACACGCCCTCAGCCATGCCTGCCTCCGGCCCGGCGGCGGTGGAGGCGCGTCTGGAACCCCCCGGCTCGCCCCGCGCCTCCCCACCCGGCTCCCAGCCCTCAGCCGAGACGCTCCGCCCCAGCCCCGCGGGGCTCCGCCAGGGGTGGAGGAGGGGAGGCTCCCGCCCGGAGGGGCTGGAGGGAGCGGCCGGGGAGGAGCTGGCGAGACTCGGGGAGCAGGGCTGGCTCAGGTGAGGGAGACCGCGGGGAGGGAGAATCCGAGCCCCAAGGAGGAGGGATTCGTGGTGGACTCGGCCCGTAGAGGGTCGGGGACTCGGGCTTCTAGGAGTTAAACTGGACCCCTCTCCGCACAGCAGTCCGTTTACTGTCCCTCACTGTGCCAGACGCCTTGGGTGACACTCAGAGGAGACTCACCCAGCGCCATGCCCCAGAAGCCGCCACTCTCGTAGGCAGGCTCAGAAAGAGTTAACCCAACCATCAGGCACAAAGAACTAAGCACTCTATGGACTTTTTTTTTTTTTTTTTTTTTTAGCAGGACGCAAATCCAGGAGCCATTCCTTCTGCCTGGGAGGAGGGAGTGGTGAAGACCAGAGGAATCCCAGAGGAGAAGACATCTGAGATCGGGAGGAGAAATGGAACATCAGGCGGAGGAAACAGCCCAGACAATCGCACTGGGACGTGAAAACCCTTGGGCTGCACTGGGGGAGAAAACCAGAATTGGGGATAGTTAGGGTTTTGGAGGGAAACGCAGGGAGATGAAACCAAAAATAATAATAATTACTGTTACTTATTGAGGACTTTCTATGTAGTAGAATAAGAAAATCATGATAGCTAAGACTGATAAAATGCTAAGTGTCAAACACTGTCTTCAGCACTTGACACATATTCACTTATTTAATCGAAGAAAATAACTTTTATTATCCAGGGACTCTGCATACATTATCTCTTTTCATTAGCCCAATAATCCCATGGGGTGGGTGCTAGTACTATCCCTGTTTCAGAAATGAGGAAATCAAACCTGAGAGGCTAAACCACTTGTCCAAGTTTACACAGCTAATGCCAGCGTCTGGATTCAAACCCACATCCGTCTAACTCCAGAGCCTGATGCAACACACCTTATTTTCCAGGTAGGGAAACTGATAATGAGAGAGAAATGACTTGCCTAAGATCCCTTAACAAGTTTTAGCAAAGCCTCGTTCTAGAAACGCAGTCTCAAACCTCGTCCTTTTTCTGAGTCTCTTTAGTCAAACCCAGGTGTGTGTCGGAGAGGGCGAGGCTCTCCTGAAGATAATGGGTAGGCAGGTCTGTCAAACCCTACTCATGGGCACCCATGAGGGAAATAAAAGATGTGGTTCTGGCCATTAATGTCGTTTGGGACTCCGTTAGTCTCCTCCAGCTGCCGTAAAATTCGTATCTTTCTGTGAACCCAAAATATGTGAGATAGGTCTCAATTTAGAAAGTTAATTTTGCCAGGGTTAAGAACATGCTCGTGACACAGCCTCAGAAGGTCCCAACATGTGCCCAGGGTGATCGGGGTACAGCTTCCTTTTATATATTTTGGGGAGACATGAGACATCAATCAATATGTGTAGGATGTACATTGCTTCTGGTTCAGTAAGGTGAGAAAACTCCAAGCTACAGAAGGGGTGGTGCTTCCAGGTTATAAGTAGATAAGAAACAGAAGAGGTTACGTTCTTTTGAGTCCTTGATCAACCTTCCACTGAATACACAATTTAGTCTAGCTCAGTGAATCTGCATTTTTACATAAACAATAGGGCAGAAGAAGCAATCAGATATGCATTTGTTTCCGGTGAGCCTCAGAAGGATGACTTTAAGTTCTGTCTGTCCTTTGTCCACAAGGAATTTCCTTGTGTGAAAATTGTGAGGAAGGTATGGAGCTGTTTATCTTTGTAGCTATCTTATTTAAGAATGAAATGGTGTCCCGGCGCTGTGGCTTATGCCTGTAATCCCAGCACTTTGGGAGGCCAAGGCGGGCAGATCACCTGAGGTCAGGAATTAGAGACCAGTCTGACCAATGTGGCAAAACCCTGTCTCTACTAAAAATACAAAAAAATTAGCGGGGCGTGGTGGCACACCTGTAATCCCAGCTACTCAGGAAGCTGAGGCAGGAGATTGCTTAAACCTCGGGGAAGTGGAGGTTGCAGTGAGCCAAGATCATGCCACTGTACTCCAGCCTGGGCAACAGAGTAAGACTCCATTTCAAAAAAAAAAAAAAAAAGAAAGAAAGAAAAGAATAAAATGGGAGGCAGGTTTGCCTGACATTGTTCCCAGGTTAACTTTTCCCTTGGCTTAGTGATTTGGGGGTCCTAAGATTTATTTTCCTTTTACACTTCTCACATGCAGAATACATTCACCCCATCCCAGCAGCCCAAACATCTTCACTCATTCCAGCATTAATTCTAAGTCTGAAGTATCTAAATTTCATCTGTATTAGATATGGGTGAGACTTGAAGTTTGATTCATCCTGAGGCAAAATTCCTCTCAGCTTCCAAATACAGTGTGGTGGGACAGGCATAGAATAGACGTGCTGATTCCAAAAGAGAGATACTGAAAAGAACAAGGTGACAGGTCCCCAGAAGTGCAAAATCTAGCAAGGCAAATTCCATCAGATCTTAAAGTTCTTCAACAATCCTCTTTGGCTGGATGTTCTGCCCTGTAGTCCCACTGGGTCAGCAGTGTCACCCCCACAGCACTAGGCAGTGGCCAGCACCATAGCTCTTTGCCACAGTCCCCTACCCCAAGGCACTGGGCAGGGGCAGCCTGGCCTGCTTAAGAGAAGGAGACTCCACCTTTTCACTCCCTGCCTCCCCAATAGCCCGCTGTGGTGGGAGTGGCAACCGTGATGATCTGTGAATCATTTTTCTTAAAGAATGAAGCAAGCTGTATTATCCTGTGCTATAGAACAAAACTCTAAAAGCCTTCCTTTGTTTCATCCTGTCTTTATTCCTTTTGGTCTAAACTGGCAATGTCTTTGCTGGTAAAACCCATCTCTATTTCTAGCTTCTAATGAGATGGCTGATTAGCTCCATGGGTTATTGTCCATCCACACCCTTAGTGTTCTCTCCAGAAAATCCTTTTTCATTTTTTGCAATATGAATAGGCCAGTAATTTTCCAAATCTTCAAGTTCTGTTTCCTTTTTGCTTAGCAATTCCTTCCATTTATCTCCGTCCACTCACATTTTACATAAGTACCAAGGAGAAGCCAGGCCTCATCTTCAACATTTTGGAAATCTCTACAGCTAAATATTTAAGTTCATCACTTGCAATTTCTACTTTCCACAAAACACTAGAACACAACTGGTGGTGGAGAAAACACAAACTAAAAGTGCTTTTTCCTTTTCTCTCACTCAACACAACAACAATCAATAGGGAAGACTTCTGTGATCGAAGATGTGGGGGCTTTCCCCACACACCAAACGGCAATCAATTCAGACACTGCCCACCTACAGATCGCGTCACATCCCACAGGTTGAGGGCTCAGTTTCCAAGATTGGGCCCCCTTCAGACACCAGTCACAAGTCTGGGCTTCCAGAACTTCTGACCGACTGGCTTCCAGTTGGGGTTCCCAGGACACCTCTTTGGGTTTCATTAATTTACTAGAGCAGCTCACAGAACTCAGGGAAGCACTTGTTTACATAAACCCAGCAAGGCCTGTGTCTTCAGATTCTTCTTGACCTCTCTGTGCAACATTCCTTCCTCAAGAGTATAGGGCAGCTTGCTTCAGTACTACGTCTATTAAATTGGAAAGATACAGAGATTAGCCTGGCTCCTGTGCAAGGATAACATGAAAATTCATGACGCATTCTATATTTTAAAAATAAAAAATAAAGAGTATAGGGCAGGCTCCTCTCTGCAATGAGTCTATGACCCACAATTAGATTATAGTCCTGCTGTAGGCAGGTGAAGGAAGGGCAGAAGAAGGTCAGATTCTGTTTCCTGACACCTGTTTCTGAGACCTAAAGTGCCCCAATATCACAACAAAAGACTATAACAAGGGCTATGGGAGTTATGAGCCAGGAAACATGGACGAAAACCAATATACATGTATATCATAATATCACAGCAATTCAGCTGAATCCTTTGCCATGTTATAAGTAGTACTGGGGTTCAGAAACCAATATCCCAAGATATGGCACTTTGACACATTAAACTAAAGAAGTCTTAACGTCTCTATGACCTTTCCCCACACTCTCCTGTCTCTCAATCCTTTGTCTCTCCCAAAGCACAGGATGAAGTTGTTCTCTGAAGTTCCCTTATCTGCCTAAAGTCTAGACCTGCCAAAGAAGACAACAACTGTCTCGGGTGCCTTCCCTGTGTTTTCATTAGCTGCATTCATATCGCAGGAAGACTGAAGTCTGTCAACACACCTGAACAGACTTTTGTCACAAACCATTGTCAGGTCTGTGGGCCAAAAGACTCTGTCCTAGGCCATTGTATGTTCTTCAAGCCCACTGAATTCCCCTAAAAATCATGTACTATCCCCCTAAAATCATGCACACTTCCCTATCTCCCTTTCCCCTGAGAAGTAGGGTGTATAAACATCCGTACCCCAATGGGATATTGGACAATCACTCTGTGATTCTCTCCCATGCATGCTAATAGATGTGTATGCATTGTCTCCAGTTAATCTGCCTTTTGTGAGTTGATTTTTTGCTGAAACTTCAGAGGGCAAAGGGGAAGTTTTCTCTTAGCCCCTACACAAGAATCACCTTTCCTCCAGTTTCCAATAACATGTTCCTCATTTCCATCATAGACTTCACCAGAATAGCTCTTAATATTCATGTTTCTACTAATATTCTGTTCCTGATGATATATGCATTCTCCAAGATGACAGAAGCTTTCTCTGCAGGTCTCCTCCTATCTCCCTGAGCCGTGGTCAGAATCACCTTTAACATCTACACTTCCTTTTTTTATTTTTTTATTTTTTATTATACTTCAAGTTCTAGGGTGCATGTGCACAACGTGCAGGTTTGTTACATATGTAATACCTATGCCAGATGTGGTGTGCTGCACCCATTAACTCCTCGTCATTTACCATTTAGGGTCAATATTCTCCTAATGAATGCTATCCCTCCTCCCTACCCCCTCTCCACAATAGGCCCTGGTGTGTGATGTTCCCCTTCTTGTGTCCAAGTGATCTCACTGTTTTCAATTCCCACCTATGAGTGAGAGCATGCAGTATTTGGTTTTCTGTTCTTGTGATAGTTTGCTGAGAATGATGGTTTCCAGCTGCATCCATATCCCTACAAAGGACATGAACTCATCCTTTTTTATGGCTGCATAGTATTCCATGGTGTAAATGTGCCACATTTTCTTAATCCAGTCTGTCACTGATGGACATTTGGGTTGATTCCAAGTCTTTGCTATTGTAAATAGTGCCGCAATAAACATACTTGTGCTACATCTACACTTCTATCAACAGTCCTTCAAAGCAATCTTGGCTTTTTCTAGCATGCACCTCGAAGCTCATCCAGCCTCTACCCATTACCTGGTTCCAAACTCACTTCGGCATTTTTAGGTATTTTGTTATAGCATAGCTGACTTCTCAGTATCAAAACCTGTATTAGTCTGCTAAGGCTGCCAAAACAAAATACCACAGACTGGTGGCTTAAACAACAGACCTTTTTTTTTTGGTTTTTTTGAGACAGAGTCTTTCTCTGTTGCCCAGGCTGGAGTGCAGTGGTGCAATCCTAGCTCATTACAATCTCTACCTCCCAGGCTCAAGCGATCCTTCCGCTTCCCGAGTAGCTAGGACTATAGGTGCACACCACCACACCTGGCTAATTTTTGTATATTTTTGCTGAGATGGGATTTTGCCATGTAGACGAGGCTGGTCTCAAACTCCTGGGCTCAAGCAATCCTCCCTCCTCAGCCTCCCAAAGTGCTGGGATTATGGGCAAGAGTGACCACACCCGGCCAGAAATTTATTTTCTCACAGTTCTAGGGGCTAGAAGTCCAAGCTCAAGCTCCCATCAGGCTTGCTTTCTGGCAAGGCCTCTGTTCCTGGCCTGTAGAATGGTCACCTCCTCACTGTGCCCTCACATGGCCTCTTCTCTGCACATGCAGTGAGACAGAGAGAGAGTGGAGGGGATGGGTCTCTTCCTCTTATTATTTTATTTTATTTCATTTTATTTCATTTTATTTTTGAGATGAGGTCTTGCTCTGTCACCCAGGCTAGAGTACAGTGGCACAATCTCAGCTCACTGCAACCTCCACCTCCCAGGTTAAACAGTTCTCCTGTCTCAGCCTCCCAAGTGGCTGGGATTACAGGTGTGTACCACCACGCCCAGCTAATTTTTGTACTTTTAGTAGAGATGGGATTTCACCATGTTGGCCAGGCTGGTCTCGAACTCCTGACCTCAAGTCATCCACCCGCCTCAGCCTCCCAAAGTGCTGGGATTACAGGTGCAAGCCACCATGCCCAGCCTCTCTTCTTCTTATTATAAGGACATCAGTCCTATCGGAGTAGGGCCCCACCCTCATGACCTCATTTAACCTTCATTACCTTCTTAGAAGCCCTATCTCCAAATCCAGTCAAATTGGGGGTTAGGATTCCAACTTATGAATTTGGGGGCTGGGAGAGACAAATGTAGTCTATAATTATGGCTATAGCCCTAGAGCCACGAGACTACAATTCTAGTCCCAGTTTTCTCTCCAACCAGCTCTGTGACCTTGGGTGAGTTACTTCTCCTTTCTGGGACTGAGTTTCTGCTGAATAACTTGGGAACAGGAATGGCTACCCCCAGTGCATGTCACCCAGGAGCTGTGACGAGCAGTTGCGATGATGGGAGTGAAAGTTCCGAGACAAGTGGAAAATGCTGAAGTGCCATGCCTAACTGACTGTAGACAGGTCTCCTTGCAAAAGACATACAAACTCCGTACTCGAAGTTCCTTCCCTTTGCTGGCACTCAGCTGATCAATATTTAATCAGTATGTAGGCCTGAAAATTGGGAGGTAGCTCACAAGACAAGAAGTCCAGTGGTTCATGCACAACCAAGGAATCACAGAGTTCCCAGTGTAGTCTCATCCTACTCCTCCTCCCCACTTATCCACAGGAACGGGTATATATACAACTTTGACCTTGTAGAAGCCTTCCCATGTATTTGTAAAGAACATATATGTTATTTATAAAGAATATTACGTCGCTACGTAATCTTTGAAATATTCATGACATTTAACCTAGTAATTACATTTCTGGGAAACTATCCTAAAAAAATAATCTGCAATGCACACACAGATTTATGGACTAGAATGCTCATAATGGTGTTATTTATAATAGTGAAAATATTGGAAACAACCTAAATATTCAACTGTGAAAGAACAGTTCATAAATTATAGAATATCCATAAGATGGATTATTATGCAGCCACTTAAAATGATGGGAGTTTCTGCTCTGATAGTAGGTGAAAAAAAGCAGGGTCCAAAATTACATTTAAGTATGATCGCAGCTATGTAAATAAAAGACATTTCTAAAAAGACTAGAAGGAAGTGTGTCAAAATGTTAACAGTAGTTACCTCTGCATGGTAAAACTATGGATGACAGGGTTTTTTTGTTCGGTTTTGTTTTCCTGTTTGTTCTTTCTCTCTCTTTTATTTTCTACAATAATGAAGTACAGTCAGCATTGCTTAATGACAGGGATACATTCTGAGACACATCATTAGGCGATTTTGTCATGGGAACATCATAGAATGCACTTACACAAACCTAGATGACATAGCCTATTATACAACCAGGCTATGTGGTGTAACCTATTGCTCCTGGGCGACAAACCTGTACAGCATCCTACTGTACTGAATACTGTAGGCAACTGTAACACAATTGTAAGTACTTGTGCATCTAAACATAGAAAGTACAATGCAGTGTGCTACAACAGGCTATGATGCCACTAGGGGACAGGAATGTTTCAGTCTTATGGGATCAGGCATCTGGTCCCTCGTTGACTGAAATGTCATTATATGGCACATAACTATATTACTTTAGTCTACTTTAGTCATGGGAGGGCGGGTAAATGTTAAATACAGAAAGGAACACAAAAGGAAAAAGAGCTTTTCCTGGTATCTTAAACAGAGCTTTGCAAACTTGACCTCTGTATATATGGCTGAACTTTTCCTCTGATGATGGGAAAACTGAGCCGAAGTTACAGCAACCACTTCCAGAATGTGGGAGTTGAAGTGACACAGGTCACTGGTCATCTCTAGCTAGAGTATACTATTAATATTATGGTTAGGAAGTGGCCATCCTGCCAGCAGTTAAATCCCTTTTCTGTCCCTTCTTAGCTGTGTGAACTTGGGCCACTAAATGTTTCTGTAATGCTGTTGTCTCATCTATAAAGGACAATGATAATGACAGTTTTTGTGAGGCTTAAATGGGTATTTAGAATAGCACCCATCACATAGCAGGCAGTCAACGAACGCTAGTCAGTATTACCCTCCTTCTACTGCTAATAAGTACTGAGAGGTGGGGTATTATTTATAATGCCTAGCTTGTGCTTTTTGTTGTATAATGTGTGAAGAGTCTAATCTTATACTTGTTCTCTAATTATTATCAATGATAATGGTCATGTCATACTATTATTGTCTTTTTCCTATCCCCTCGCCCTAGATTGTGAGCCCCTTGTGAATAGGAGCTGGACCTTGTTCTTCACTCAGCCCTCCAGCATTTGGGAGGCACAATCAATGTTTAATTAAACAAATTAGAAGTTAAACAATTAATAATAATTATCTCATCCTGGCTCCGCTCAAACTTCCAAGCCCCTCATTGAAGAATCATCTTTGTTGTGTCCCTGTTATGGGAATAATGTTGCACCTGTGATAACTTTGCTTTGTGAACCATTTTCTCAGCAAGTTGCTCTTTAAAGTTCTGTTTACTTAGGTATAATTTACATACATTAACATTCTCTGTTTTTTAAATCTATGGTTCCATGAGTTTTGACAAGCACACACAGTGGAATAACCACTTGCAGAGTCAAGACCACACCAAAAACTTTCCTCCTATCTCTTTACATTCAGCCACTCCCCTCACTCCTGGAATCACTGGTCTATTTTATGTCCTTCTCAAGTTGCCTTTTCCAGAATGTCATCTAAATAGAAGTACACAGGATATAGACTCTGGATATGGTTTCTTTCACTTAGCATAGTGCATTTAAGATTCATCCAGGTCACTGCATTATCAATATTTCCTTCCTTTTTATCATTCAGTAGTACTCCATTGTATAGATGTATCATTGTCAGTTTATTCAGTCACCCGTGAAGGATATTTGGGTGTTTCAGTTTTGGATGATTATGAATAAAGTCACTATATATATATATATATATTCAGGTTTTATGTGAACACAATCTTTCGTTTCTGTAGGGTGAAAGCAATTCCACTGGGTATTGTGGTTAAGTATATGCTTAACTTTACAAGAAACTGCAAAAAATATTTTCCAAAGTGGTTGTACAACTTTGCCTTCCCACAAGCAAGGTATGAAAGTTCTGGTTGCTCTGCTTCCTTGTCAGCACTTGGTATTGCCAGTTCTTTTGATTTTAGCCATTGTAATGGATGTGTAGTTTCTTAACAATTATCTTGCTCTTCAAATACTCCATGATGTAGCCAGGTAGGATAATTATATTCATTTTGATGAAAGGAATTAAAGCCTAAAGAGAGTTTTTTACTCAAGTTTTATGGATACAGTAAAGACTTTAGTCTTTATTTCTGTTTTTTTAAATAATTCACAGAAGAAGCAAATCTCCCTAAACCCTGGATAACTCACAAAGCTCTTGAAATCATTCGTTCAGCAAGCATTCACTGAATACCTATTATGTTCCCAGCATCTGCTAAAATCTACAGAGAGTCTGAGATAGGGTTTCCACTATAACAATTATGGTAGGGGCAGGGGCATAAAAGAAAGGAGCTGGTAGGAAGTGACAAGTAAATTAAGTGACTGATTACAGAGGAGGATCAAGTTTCTTGACATATGACTCGTGTCCTTTGATTTGTCAACATTGGGTACTGTCCCCAACATGGTGCATAATAACAACTATCATATATGGAGCACCCTGGTTGGTTCCAAGCACAGTGCCTACATCATCTCATTTAATGCCCATAACAGTCCCATAAAGAGATCTTAGGTTAAACTATCAGGAAGTGTTGACTTCGTAGGTCAGAAACAGTTAAACATTGGTAATGTGCAGGAGCTCCATCTCGGCTCACTGCAGCCTCTGCCTCCCAGGTTCAAGTGATTCTCCTGCCTCAGCCTCTGGGGTAGCTGGGACTACAGGCATGTGCCACAACACCCAGCTAATTTTTTGTATTTTTAGCAGAGACAGAGTTTCACCGCGTTGGCCAGGCTGGTCTTGAACTCCTGGCCTCAAACAATACATCTGCCTTAGCCTCCCAAATTGCTGGGATTACACAGGCATAAGCCACCATCCCCAGTGAAAGTATTTTTTTAAATCTCCAAGTATCTGGGGATTTTCCACCTATTTTTCTGTTACTGATTTCTACTTTCATTCAGTTGAAATCTGACTGCAGCCTTTGTATACTTTCTATTCTTTTAAATTTGTTAAGGTGTGTTTTATGGCTCAGAATGGGGTTTATCTTGGTGAATGTTCCATGACGTCTTGAGAATGCATGAATCTGCTGTTGTTGAATGAAGTACTATTGGGTTCAACTATGCCCTTACTGATACTCTGCCTGCTTTATCTATCTGTTACCAACAGAGGAATACTGAGGTCCTCAACTATAATAGTGCCTTCATCTATTTCTCCTTGTTGTTCTATCAGCTTTTGCCTCCCATAGTTTGATGCTCTCTGTTAGGTGCATACACTTTAAGGATTGTTATGTCTTCCTGGAATATTGACATCTTCATCATTATATAATGTCCCCCTTTATTCCTTGCTCTGAAGTCTGCTCTGCTACACTACAATCACTTTTGATTAGTATTTGCAGAGTGTATTTTTCTCTATCCCTTTCCTTTTAATCTATGTGTGTCTTTATATTTAAAGTTGAGTTTATTACAGACAACATATAGTTGCGTCTTCTTTTATGATCTACTCTGAACTGTCTTCTAATTGATATATTTAGACCTTTGACATCTAAAGTGATTGTTGATATAGATGAACTATTACCTATCATATTTGTTACTGTTTTCTATATGTTGCCCTTATTCTGTGTTCCTATTTTTGTCTTTCATATTTTCTCTGGCTTCTGTGGCTTTGAGCATTTTTATGATTCTATTTTCTTTCCTTTTTTAGCATATCAGGTTGTCTTAGGGTTTGGAAAATACATTTACAACTAATCCAAGTCCACTTTCTTTTTTTTTTTTTTTTTTTTTTTTTTTTTTGAGACGGAGTCTCGCTCTGTCGCCCAGGCTGGAGTGTAGTGGCTGGATCTCAGCTCACTGCAAGCTCCGCCTCCTGGGTTTACGCCATTCTCCTGCCTCAGCCTCCCCAGTAGCTGGGACTACAAGCGCCCGCCACCTCGCCCGGCTAATTTTTTTTTTTTTTTTTTTTTTTTAGTAGAGACGGGGTTTCACCGTGTTAGCCAGGATGGTCTCGATCTCCTGACCTTGTGATCCGCCCGTCTCGGCCTCCCAAAGTGCTGGGATTACAGGCTTGAGCCACCGCGCCCGGCCTCCAAGTCCACTTTCAAATAACACTGTACCACTTCCTGGGTAGTGTGAATACCTTATAATAAGAAAATAGTCCTAATTCCTCCCATTCCTTGTATTATTGCTGTGATTCATTTCTCTAACAGATAATCATACACATGTATACATAAACATTTATAATTGAATACATTGTTGCTATTATTATTTTGAGCACAATGTTATCTCTTAGAAGAATAAAGAGTAGGAAAAATAAAAGTTTCAATTTTATTGTCATTTATTTATTCTCTGTTGCTCATTTTTTCTTTATGTAAACCTAAGTTTCTGACCCTATATCAATTTCCTTCTCCCTGAAGAACTTTTAAAAAATATTTATTGGCTGGGCGTGGTAGCTCACGCCTATAATCCCAGCACTTTGAGAGGCCAAGACGGGTGGATAATGAGGTCAAGAGATCGAGACCATCCTGGCCAACATAGTGAAACCCCATCTCTACTAAAAATACAAAAATTAGCTGGGCTTGGCGGTGCACGCCTGTAGTCCCAGCTACTCAGGAGGCTGGAGAATCGCTTGAACCTGGGAGGTGGAGGTTGCAGTGAGCCGAGATCGCGCCACTGCACTCTAGACTGGGCAGCTGAGAGAGGCTCCGTCTAAAAAAAAAAAAAAAGCTTGCAAGGCAGATCTATTGGCAA
>NW_016803881.1:711680-741818 GCF_001698545.2 Rhinopithecus bieti | reverse complement strand
TTTTTGTTGAGACAGAGTCTTACTCTGTTGCCTAGGCTGGAGAGCAATCGCACGATCTCGGCTCACTGCAACCTCCACGCCCCAGGTTCAAGAGATTCTCCTGCCTTAGCCTGCCAAGTAGCTGGGATTACAGGTTTGTGCCACCACTCCTGGGTAATTTTTTTTTTTTTTTTTTTTTTTAGTAGAGACGGGGTTTCACCATGTTGGCCAGGCTGATCTCGAACCCATGACCTCAGGTAATCCACCCACCTCGGCCTCCCAAAGTGCTGGGATTACAGGCATGAGCCACTGCACTTGGCCTCTCCTTTGTTTTTGAGGAATTCTGTACCATGGTGTACAGAATTCTGGATTAGTGGGATTTTCTCTTAACATTTTAAATATTACACTCAATTCTCTTCTTGCTTGCATGGTTTCTGAAAAGTTAGGTCCAATTTTTTGTTCTTCCTTAAGTGAGGTGTTTTTTTTCCCCCTGGCTTCTTTCAAGATTTTGCCTTTGTGTTTGATTTTCAGAAGTTTTATTATGATATGCCTAGGTGTAGTTTTTCATTTGTTTGTTCATTTTAACATATTCCTTGTATGTGACTAGGTATCCCTGTGTTTTGTTTATTTGTTTGTTTACTTGGCATATCTCCTGCCCGGTGTTCTCTGAGCTTTTTGGATCTGTGGTTTGGTGTCTGTCATTGGGGAAATTCACATATTGCTTCTGCTCCTTTCTCTTTTTCTTCTCCTTCTGGTATTTTCATTGTGCATATCTGTGCCTTTTGTACTTGTCTCAAAATTCTTGGGTATTCTGTTTTATTTTTTCAGTCTTTTCTTCTCTTTGCTATTCAGTTTTGCAAAGTTCTATTCTCACATCCTCAGGCTCAGAGATTTTTTTCTTAGCCATGTTCAGTCTACTCATGAGCCCATCATAGATTCTTCATTTCTGTAACAGTGATTTTAATCTCTAACATTTCTTTTTAATTCTTAGAATTCCCTCCTCTCTGTTTATGTTATCTATCTGTTCTTGCATGTTGTCTCTTTATCCATTAAAGCCCTCAGCATATTAATCATATTTAAGTTTTATTTTTCAGTTGGTTGAGCATGGTGGCTCATGCCTGTAATCCCAGCAATTTGGGAGGCCAAGGCAGGTGGATCATCTGAGGTCAGGAGTTAAGACCAGCCTGGTCCAACATGGTGAAACCCTGTCTCAGCTCACTGCAACCACTGCCTCCCGGGTTCAAGCAATTCTCCTGCCTTAGCCTCCTGAGTAGCAGGGACTACAGGCATGTGCCACCATGCCCAGCTAATTAGCTGAGATCACGCCACTGTACTCCAGCCTCAGCAACAGAGCGAGACTCTGTCTCAAAAACAAATAAATAAATAAATAAAATAAAATGTTTCAGTTGATAATTCCAACTTTGATGTCATATCTGACTCTTGTTCTGGTGCTTGTTCAGTCTCTTCAAACTGTGTTTCTTTAATTTTAGTGTGCCTTTTAATTTTGTGTTTAAAGGTAGACATAATGTACTGGGTAAAAAATATATATATATAGTAAATAGTCCTGTAGTAATGTCATGGTAAAGTATGGGGGAAAGAGAAATGTTTTGCAGTCCTATGATGAGGTCTCAGTCGTTTGGTGAGCCTGTGCACACAGACTGTGAACTTCATAAGTGCTACTCGGTCCCCCTCCTGACCTTAGGTGGGATGAAATGGCTAGAGGGAGTCAGAGTTGGGTATTCTTCTGTCCCCCAGGTAGGTTAGGCTCTGTTAAAACCCCAGCAGGTTAGGGCTCTGGTGAAATAGTTTCTCCAGAGGGCGGGTCTTAAGAACACAATGCACTGGCCTGTTTCAAAATGATTCCTTTTGACCTTCTCCTCCCAGAGTATAAGGGGAAATTTCTTGGATATTCACTGTGAAAACCTAGTAGAGTTTCTAGAGATAAAAGCCACAAAAGTGTGGGAACCACCTATGATTGGGTCCCCCTAGAGTTTTAGCTCTCAGAATTATCCACACTGAGTCTTCAGCAGTTTGTCAATTGCAGTTCCAGTTTTCCCCCAGCACCTCCCAGGAGGTTCCTGCTGGTGGGTGTCTGCTCTAGTAAGTTATGATTCTCTGTATCTGTCTGTTTCTCCAATTTTGTGGGCAGCAGTTTGCCATATAACCTCACTTCTCCGCTGGACCTAAGAAGAGCTGATTTTTCAGTTCGTTAAGCTTTTTACTTGTTGTTAGGACGGAGTGGTGACTTCTATGCTCCTTTCGTGCAGGACTAGAAACCGGAAGTCAAATATTTTTAATAGATAATGATGCAAAATGTATCATAGGAGCCAGCTTCCTGCAGCTGTTTCCCCTCCTCAGCTAGCAGCCACCCTTCCCTAGGTGCTTTTTCCCCTTTCCAGATAAAGCCTCGGTGGGATTTAGAGGTTACACCAACCTTCTGTAGACATTTCACTCCATTATCTTATTTGGTCCATTCAAAAAGCCATGTGAACTGGGTGTTAGGATCCCATTTCACAGAAGAGAAAATTGGCATTTTAGGGGTAAACAACTTCCCTAAGGTCACACAGCCAGGACACAATTCCAAGACGGAAAAGGAGGAAAAAAAGGTAGAACCCTAGTGTGGGTGTTTTCTCCCACGGGGATGACATGGGGATACAGATTTCAGAGCAGTAACCTTTTGCATTTATAGCCACACCCGAGGGACATCTGGGTCTATGAATTTTTCATTCAGCTGTATGCAAAGCGCTGTGACTTGCCCTGGAAACAGAGGTTCCTGGGTAAGAGCCCCTGCCTTCCAGAGCCTCACTAGCCCAAGTGTGGTCCACAGACCAGCAGCATCAGCAGAACCTGGAGCTTATTAGAAATGCAGACTCTCAGTTCCCACCCAGACCTCCCGAATCAGAAGCTGCATTTTAATAAGATCCAAAAAAAAAAAACCAAGGTGATTTGGCTGCTACTTAAAGTCTGAAAAGCATTGCTAGGAGACAGTCCAAACTTGATTTTACATATGGTAAGAGAAAACAAGTGTTTTCCTGGAATGGAAGCTAAGGATTGGAAAAACCCAGAAAAAGGAGAGATTGGGTATAAACAAGGATTGTAGGAGGCTTCATGAAGGAGGGGTTTTGAAGTTGAGCCTTGAAGCAGAAAAGTGCATATGAACAAAGGCATGGAGATGGGGAGTGTTTAGTGTTTGGGGAAAGGCAAATGGCCTCATGTGACAAGAGGGAGAGAGTGGGAGGTGAAACTAAGAATAATAGGAGCAAATGGTCAAGGATGTTTACGGTATGGATAATAAGGCAGGCGGAGTCCTCTTGGTGAGAGGTTATGAGCTAGTGACCTGTGGGCCAACAAAGTGTTGTAAAAATAATTTGGATTGTAGTTATGTCCAAAATATTTTCAAAATGTTAAAAATGTAATTATCATAAAAATACATAGTGAGCATTTTCCAGGTTTTAATTAACTAATCAGAGAACCAGCAAGATCACCAAGGTGGTTCAAAAAAGGACAGGAAAAACTGGACAAAAGGAACTCAAGATTGAGATCCAAACTGGTTAATGACCTACAGGGCAATAAAACTACATTCTTTGGGGTTATCTTCTCTACCAGACGATAATCATGTACAGCTTTGCTGGACAAAAAAAAAAAAAAAAAAAAAAAAAAACATGGACAATTTATTCATTTTCTATAATTTTACATCCAACTTAACAGAGTTATAAAATGTCAGACCCCTAATTAATCATAAACAGTAAACAGCAGGTGAAATAATCGTGTGTTCCCCTGGAGTTAGAAAATGCCCTGAACAGAAACGACAGTGAGTGGTTAAGGGCAGTGATTCTCAAACCTAAGCTTAAAGCAAAAGTCCCTGAAGGGCTCGTTACAACACAGAATGCTGATCTCCAGCCTCAGAGTTTCTGATTTAGTACATCTGGGGCAGACTGATGATTTGTTCTCAGGTGATGCAGATGCTATTCACCAGGGAACACACTTTGAGAACCACTGATCTTAGATGCCACTGAATGAAAGAAACTGCAGTCATTCTTTTGCCTCGTTTCCAAATTTTGGATATTTTTTTCTGAACAGTTGCCAAGCTTTCAAAATCAGAGAAAAAAAAAAATTCCTGATTCTGGCTTCTCATGAAAATTAGAAAAGTCAGACAATGGTAAGTCTAAATTCTTTCATGGTGACAATTGCTTAAAGCTCAATATCAGCTGCTCCTTTTTTCTCACCACTGCCCCTAGCCTACATCATTCATTTATTTTGCTGGCATTTGATTTTGATATCCCTGCAAAACATGGTGGAAACACAATGCAGAATTTGGAGGAGGAACATGAACGCAGCTGGTTAGCGCCTGTCTCATACATCTGTATCACATCTAATCAGCTCAGGCACTCAGGGCTGGTTTCCCAGAAGTACAGTCCAGGCAGTTGCACAGGGCGTCACTCTCAGGAGAGCCCCACACTTGATTTAATGCTCTGGTATTGGCATTTTGCAATTCTTACTAATTTTTGGAGAAGGGGTCTCATATTTTCGTTTTGCGTGATACCACATATCACATAACTGTTTTGCAGCCACCTCAAAGTTTGGAATCCACACTTAAAGGTGACCCTCTCATCGCCAGATTGCTAAGGAGAGGAAGAGGTAATTCCAGAATCAGAAACCTAGGGGACACTTTAGAAACCATCTTGCCCTGCAGATAGGGTCACCATTTTATAGCTAGGGCTACTAAGGTCCAGAAAGAGTAAACTGACTTCCTCAAGGTCACGGACAAATCCTGAAAAAGGAGTCAAATGAAAAGTCTGAAGTGGTGAGTCTGCAAGGCTGTGAATACTAAGGCTGCCAGCAAGTTTATGTATCTGATGCACCCAGTGCATACCAATATGAAAATTCCTGTTTTTCACTTAGCTCAGTCAACTTTGGATTGATCTGGTTGAAGCAGGAGAAGGATGTGGATAAAACAGGAAGAGTGGGGGTGTGATCTTTAAACAGATCAAGAAACTTGTATAAACAGACCCATTTAGAATAAGGATTGCGAAGGGAAAAGTCTTATATATGAACTCCACCCCATGTTTGTTACAAAGGACAGACTTCCACCTAAACCCCTAAATAAACTTCAGAGGCAAAAGCATTCAGGAAAAACCCAGCAATATACTACCCAATTAAAAATGGCAATCAACTCAACATCCCTAATCATCGGAGAAATGCAAATCAAAACTACGATGAGATACCATACTCTAATCAGAATGGCTATTATTAAAAAGTCAGAAAACAACAGATGCTGGCAAGGCTGTGGAGAAAAAGGAATGCTTATACACTGCTGGTGGGAATGTAAATTAGTTCAGCCACTGTGGAAAGCAGTTTGGCAATTTCTCAAAGGACTTAAATAGAACTACCATCAACCCAGCAATGCCATTACTGGGTATAAATCCGAAAGAAAATAAATCATTCTACCAAAAAGACATATACACTCACATGTTCATTGCAGTGCTATTCACAATAGCAAAGACATGGAATCAGCTAACCTAGGTACCCACCAGTGGTGAACTGGATAAAGATAATGTGGTCCATATACACCATGGAATACTATGCAGCTATAAAAAAGAATGAAATAATGTTCTTTGCAGCAACATGGATGCAGCTAGAGGCCATTATCCTAAGCAAATTAACACAGGAACAGAAAACCAAATATTGCATGTTCTCATAAATAAGTGGGAGCTAAACATTGAGTGCATGTGGACATAAATATGGAAACAATGGACAATGGGGACTACTAGAGGGGGAAGGGAGGGAGTGAGGCAAGGATTGAAAAAAAAGCTATTGGATACTATGCTTACTACCTGGGTAACGGGATCATTCATATCTCAAACCTCAGCATCATGCAATATATCCATGTAACAAACCTTCACATGTACTCCTGAGTCTAAAATGAAAGTTGAAATTATTGTTTAAAATGGCAATCATGTTTAAGAAAGCACTTAATTTCAGCTGGCTCCACTTAGCTGGAAAACAGCTTGATGACTTGTAGGTCTCGGCTGCCTAGTTTTAGGTTAATGGCTGCATACACTCAGAAAGTCGAGTTCCTGCA
Organism: Rhinopithecus bieti; assembly: GCF_001698545.2. NCBI lineage: Eukaryota > Metazoa > Chordata > Mammalia > Primates > Cercopithecidae > Rhinopithecus > Rhinopithecus bieti. The sequence goes on along the minus strand of NW_016803881.1, from coordinate 735,757 downwards.
GCTGATTGAGTGGTAAGTTGAAGTGAGAATTAGGCAAATGAGTCACCCCTTGCTCACATCTGCTCTTGTGGTCTGAGTGGGTGGATCTTCCTCTCCTCCCCAACCACTGCTCAGGAATAGTCAAGGACACAGGCTTGAGTGTAGAACCGCATCATTAAACCCACTGTGCTTGGCTCAGTGATGGGTGTAAGGCCCTAAGCTGGACCAATGGGCATCTTCCCCAATACTCTTGACAGCTCTGTCAAAAATTTGCTTTCCTCTTGTCTGAGACGGTAAGCAATGTAAGTTTGGGGCTATGAGTTGTCTTCTTGCTGCCATGTCAGGAAAGAACCTGTCTAAAAAATGAAGTCAGTGAGTGGTAAGACATACGGAGAAAGAGACAAGGTCCTAGTATTATTATTTGAACCTGTGGATTTAGCCATGTCTGAAATCAGCCCCCTCAACTTTTCAACTACATGAGCCAATAATTTTCTTTTTTGCTCAAGCTCGTCTGAGTTAGAGGTCTGTCACTTGTGACTGAAAATATCTCACTCACGCAAAGGCCTCCTCCGTTCTAGGCACTGTGCTATTATAGGATTATAGGAGTGGACAAACACACATGTCATTCCTATCTTCATGGTACTCAGTGTCCAGTGGAAAAGATGACAGTAAGCAAGCGAGCAAATACACAGATACATAAAATATAATAATTACATGTTGAGATTTGTAAGCAATTGATGCTAAAAGAGAGAATGAGAAAGGAGGACTACTTTAGACAGCATGGTGGGGAAGGCTCCCTTGAATTGTTTCTGGAGCTGAGAGTTTGCGGTATGAAGAACAGGGGGAAGAAAGTTTCAGGTGGCGGAGACAGCAACCGTTCTCAGGCTTCAAAGGCCTCTATTCATTCCTGAACCTGAAAGAAGGCCTTCATTCATTCACCCATTCAACAAACGTCTGTTAGACAGTGTCAAGTGCTAGGTACAAGGAGATAAAAGCAGCCCCTGGAGAGTTGATAAGATATATTGAAAGCTATGCAAATGTTCGAACCATGTGATTCAGCAATTCCACTTCTAGAAATTTAGTCAAAAGAAAAAAACAGGAATTTCTGCAAAACCATAGCTATCATGATGTTCATTGCAGCGTTATTTTTTCAACTCTAATTGAAGTGTAACAAACATACTGAAAGAGTGCACATAGACCGGGTACAGTGGCTCACACCTGTAATCTCAGCATTTTGAGAGGCCCAGACGGGCGGATCATCTGAGGTCAGGAGTTCGAGACCAGCCTGGCCAACATGGCGAAACCCCGTCTCTACTAAAAATACAAAAATTAGACGGGTGTGGTGGTGCATACCTGTAATCCCAGTTACTCGGGAGGTTGAGACAGGAAAATTGCTTGAACCCAGGAGGCGGAGGTTGCAGTGAGCCAAGATCGCGCCACTGCCCTCCAGCCTGGGCGACAGAGCAAGATTGTCTAAAAAAAAAAGAGTGTACATATCACAGTAAACAGTTCAACTATTTTCACAGTCTGAACACACCCACATTATCAAAAAAGAGAAGAGAACATGCCCTGCACTCCAGAAGTCCCCTTTTGCCACCTTCTAGTCACAAATCCCCCTTCAATCAAGGGTAACTACTAGCCTGACTTCTAATAATATAGATTAATTTTGCCTCTTTTTACTTTATATAAATAGAATCATCCAGTATGTAACTTGGGGGAAAGGGATATGGGAAGGTCTTGGCTTCTTTTGCTTAAGTTTTGTGTCTGTGAGATTTCGTTATATTGTTAATGTAGTTATAGATTGTTTATTCTACATAGTATTCCATCATCAGAATGTACCACAGTTTATTCATCTGTTCTACCATTTATAGACATTTGGGTTGTCTCTAGACTGAGACTATTACAAACAGTGCTGTTGTGAGCATTCTTTTGGTTAACATATATCTGCATTTCTTTTAGGTGTATACTTAGGACTGACATTGCCAAGTCATAGTATATGATCAGCTTTAGAAGATATTGTTAAACAGTCTAAGAAAATGATTGCATCCATTTACACCTCAATCAACTTTGTAAGAGACTTCTGGTTTCTTCACATGGTTGATAACACTCGACATTTTCCATTTTTAAAAAAAAATTTAGCCATCTGGTGAGTATGTGTTGGTATTGACTTTTGGTTTCAACTTTCGTTTCCCTGATGGTGAATAAGATGATTAGTGAAAACTTCGTCATCTGTTTATTGGCCATTAGGTATTCCCTTTCCTGAGGAGCCTGTTCAAGTCTGTTTTCCATTTTTCAAGTGAGCGAGCTGTTTTTTTCTGTTGGTTTGCAGGAGTTCTTTAAATATCCTGGCTACAAGCCTTTGGTCCATCGTATATATGAAACTATATTCTTCCACTTTACAGGGTATCTCTTTACTCTCTTTTGATACAAAGCAATTCTTAACATTAATATCTTAGAATTCATCATTTTATGAGCACTACTTTTTGTATCCTATTTAAGAAATAGTTGGCCAGGTGTTGTGGCTCACACCTGTAATACCAGCACTTCAGAGGCCAAAGCAAACAGATGTCTTGAGGCCGGGAGCTCGAGACCAGCCTGGGCAACATGGCAAAACCCCGTCTCTACAAAAAAATACAAAAATTAGTTGGCTGTGGTGGCCCAGGAGGATCACTTGAGACCAAGAGGCAGAGGTTGTAGTGAGCCAAGATCACACCACTGCACTCCAGCCTAGATGACAGAGTGAGACCTTGTCTCAAAAAAAAAAAAAGAAAAGAAAAGAAAAAGAAATTGTTTCCCACCCCAGGAGCAGAAAAACATTCTCCTGTGTTTTCCTCAAAAAACTTTACTACATTCATTCTACATTTAGATATATAACCTATCTGAAATTTATCTTTATGATGTGAGGTAGAGATCAAGATAAGTTTTTCCATAGGGCCATGTTTCCCAAACTGTGCACTAAGTCACCCTTGGGCACTGCAGTCAACTTAGAGAGGGGGCATGGGACATTTTACATTTTTGAGGGAAGCACAGTGAGAACTGTTGGATACCATATAAACTGTTAGCTGGAAATAGTTCACAATTTCAATGTTAAATCATACTCCATTCCCTTCAATGACATGATATTTTTGCAAAGCGGGGTTTTTTGAGGTTGCTATGATAAAAAGTAAATACCATGTGAAATCAGGAAATGAAAATGATGATGTTGTCTGATTCCAAGACCTGAGAAGCTGTGCAGTGCTCAACAGGAGCACAATCTACAGTCTATTGGTTAATATTGTGGTTACTTAAAAACAAAATATTTTTTCTTTCAATTTACAAGTATTTTTTTTTCCAAACGATTACTACATTGTTAAGATATAATTATTCATTAAGTTGTTTGGATCTAACTACTTAATAAATAGAACTGTTAGGTATTTCTTTCTCTTTCTTTCTTTCTTTTTTTTTTTTTTTTTTTTTTTTTTTTTTTTTTTTTTTTTTTTTTTTTTTTGAGACAGTCTTGTTCTGTCACCTAGGCTGAAATGCAGTGGCATGATCTCAGCTCACTGCAACCTCCACCTCCTGGGTTCAAGTGATCCTCCTGCCTCTGCCACCCAAGTAGCTGGGATTACAGGCATAAGCGATCATGCCCAGCTAATTTTTGTATTTTTAGTAGAGACAGGGTTTCACCATGTTGGCCAGGCTGGTCTCGAACTCCTGACCTCAGGTGGTCCACCTGCCTTGGTCTCCCAAAGTGCTGCGATTAAGAACTGTTAGGTATTTCTTTTGACTGAGGGTTGCCATGAAAAAAATTACTGAGACATTAAAGGTACCATATATGGAGAAAGTGTGGGAACCTCACTGAGACAGACAGACTCCAGGGCAGTCCCCACAGTTCCCACCCTCATGTTTGTGTTCTTCTGTGATCCCTGCTCTTGAGTGTGGATGGGATCCCTAACTTGCTTCTAAGTTATAGAATACAGCAAAGGTGACTGATGTATGTGATTATATGTACAGTACATGATTGTGTTATATTAGATTGTAACACCCAACTTGGAAGGAGACTGCCTCCCTTGTTGGCATTTAAGAAGCAGGTTGCCTTGTTGCAAGCTACTCTGTGGAGAGGGCCATGTGTCAAGAAGGTGAGGGCAGCCTTAAGCCAACAGCCAGCAATGAACTGAGGCCCTCAGTTTCCATCCTGTAAGGAACTGAATTCTGCCAATAACCACGCAAGTTTGAAGCAGGTCCTTCCCTGGTCCAGCCTCAGAAAAGACTGCAATGCTGGCCACCACCTTTTTATTTTCTAAGATGAAGTCTTGCTCTTTGCCCAGTCTGGAGTGCAGGGGCACAATCACAGCTCACTGCAGCCTCCAATTCCTGGATGCAAGTAATCCTCCTGCCTCAGCCTCCTGAGTATGTACTGGGACTATAGGTGCACACTACCACTCCCAGCTTTTTTTTTTTTTTTTTTTTTTTCCAGAGACAGGGGCTTGCTATCTTGTCCAGGCTGGTCTTGAACTCCTAGCCTCAAGTGATCCTCCCACCTTGGCTTCCCAAAGTGCTGGGATTACAAGCATGAACCGCTGTACCCGGCTGCTGGCCAACACTTTAACTGCAGCTTTGTGAGACCCTGAGGCAGACGGCCTGGGTAAGCCATGCCCAAACTTACATGTCTACAGAAACTGTAAGATAATAAGTGTGTGTTGTGTTAAGGAGCAAGTTTGTGGTAATATTGTTACACAGCAATAGATAACAAATGCACTCACCATATAGATATCTTACTGATCCAGCATCATTTAGTGAAGAGACCATTCTTTGTAGTATCAAGTCTTTTTCATAATAGAAGTAGAAACAACCAAAATTTCTTTTTTAAAAAATGTGTTTTATTAGGCCGGGCGCGGTGACTCACGTCGGTAATCCCAGCACTTTGGGAGGCCAAGGCAGGTGGATCACCTGAGGCCAGGAGTTCAAGACCAGCCTGACCAACATGGAGAAACCCCATCTCCACTAAAAATACAAAATTAGCCGGGCATGGGGCGCATGCCTGTAATCCCAGCTAGTCAAGAGGCTGAGGCAGGAGAATCGCTTGAACCTGAGAGGCGGAGGTTGTGGTGAGCTGACATCCTGTCACTGCACTCCAGCCTGGGCAACAAGAGTAAAACTCCATCTCAAAAAAAAAAGTGTTTTATTTCCTTCTTTTTTTGTTCTCCTAGGCTCTTAAAAACCACCAAAATTTCTAATAAAAGTTTGATTAATAGACCATGATACATTTTGTCCACATGACAGAATAAGAGACAACCCATAAAAATTATGTGGAAAATATCTAGTAACACGAAAACGTTTTCACAGTAGATTACTAAGTGAAAAATATGAATTTAAAATCACATGTTCAATTATATTCTAATTGTGTAAAATGTGAGTACTATGTGAATCTGCATTGTAAAACGACTGTTTTAAAATGCCTTTAGGAGAGAGAGGATTACAGGTGTTTCAACAACTTTTTTGTGTGTTTTTAAAATTTTCTACAGAGAAATTGCCAACAGATATCCTGTAAAGAGAACATATTAGTTTATACACGTACAGATTCATACACTTTTTTTTCTTAAAATAGAGATGAGGGCTTGCTATGTTGCCCAGGCAGGCCTCAAACTCCTGGCCTCAAGTGATCCTTCTGTCTCAGCCTCCCAAACTTCTAGGATTACACATATGAGCCTCCATACCTGGTAAACTTTTAAATAAAATACTTTTAAAAAAAAAAAAAAAGTTTTTTTATTTTTTAAAATACTTTTAAATAAAAAAGAACAGTCCCTGTATTGAAGGAATTTATAGTGTGGAAGAAGGAGACAGGGTGTAGACAAACAAGAGTGCTGTAACATTAGAGACTATACATTCAGGACCCTTTAGAGACCCAGTGGAAACCATCTCAACACAGAAGGGAAGATATTGGCTCATGGACTTTGATTGGCCTTGCTTGGGTTATACTTGGATCAATTACAATAGACAGAATATGGCATTCTAGGCCAAAATCAAGAGCCTATGCTACAAGCCCTGCCTGTTGTCAGCACCATGTGGCAAAGGGTGGGAGGCACCATGTGGCAAAGGGTGGGAGGTGGCAAGATCTTTCCCCTTTCCCCAAAAAAGGGTGCCAGAAGAAGGGGGATGAGAAAGGTAATTGTAGTAGACCAAGCATGAAGCAGTTAGTTTTGCCTGGAGGAGAGGGACAAAGGCATAGAGGAAGTGATACTCACGCTGAGTGTTCAAAGACGGAGAGGTGTTTCCAGGCAGCTAGTGTCAGGAGGGCATCTGTAGAGGAAGAGGGGGAGTGTTACGAGCAATGGGGAAGGAAGCCAGAGAGATAGTCAGAGGTGAGATTTGCATGTGGCTTCTCGGTCAGATGAGGTGTTGAGCCTTCATTCTGAGGGTCATGGGGAGCCCCCAAAAATAAAGATGAGGACATGTGTGTTTGATCACCTTTGCTTCTGCAGCAAAATACAATGCCTGGCAAACACCTTTACAAGCAATGATAGTAATAATATGGCTGCCTCTTGCACTACACTCTATGACTCTCTGATGGCCATGAGGAGGATGGATTTGGGGACTTTTGACAATCACCTCCACTAAATCAGTGTGTTTCCAATGGTTTTTACTGTGATCCTCAGTAGGAAATACATTTTACATTACAATTCATGTAAATTTCACTGAATTATGTTAAAAAAAAAAAAAAAAAGCCCCACCCTAGACTACCAACTCCATCTTGGCAGTGACCATGACTTATAACTCTTGATAATTACCATAGGTTTGATTTCTGGCGAACTGTCCCTTGGTGGGCCTATAATATTACTGTTACTACTAAGTACGTATCTCGATAAATTACTCAAAATATTTGCAAACTACAAAGAGTCATACAGGTGCAAACAATTGATGTTAGCAACCAACTCAAACCAATATTGATGAGCCTGTATGTTAGACCAATTGCCAGAGCAGACAGCGGGAGGTGATGCTGAGGGCAGAGGAAGCGGGTAGAGGGAATTTACTGTCCGTGGTGGGTGGTTCTCCATGCACCACATTTCAATGATTCATACTACTGCCTGGGCCACAGTTCTCCTCCATAACCACACATCCTTTTCCACAGACTGTGAGTGATTTCAATAGTATACGAAAACCATGACTCAGAGGCTGGAAATCAGAGGGTTTTCTTTGAAAGCCCGAAAAATTTCATCTGAGAGAGAGTGCAACAAACGCACAAGGTAGTCTTTTTCTCTGAAGAGAGACATGGGTTTAAAATTAGGAACAGTAGGCTGGGTGCAGTGGCTCACGCCTGTAATCCCAGCACTTTGGGAGGCCGAGGTGGGAGGCTCACGAGGTCAGGAGATCGAGACCATCCTGGTCAACACAGTGAAACCCCATCTCTACTAAAAATACAAAAAATTAGCCGGGCGTGGTGGCGGGCACCTGTAGTCCCAGCTACTCAGGAGGCTGAGGCAGGAGAATGGCGTGAACCCGGGAGGCGGAGCTTGCAGTGAGCCGAGATGGCGCCACTGCACTCCAGCCTGGGTGACAGAGTGAGACTCCGTCTCAAAAAAAAACAAAAAACAAAAAACTAGGAACAGTAAATGACACAGGCACAGAGAGGGGGAAAAAGCCACTTCATAGATATCTTGAAAGTGCATTTGGCTCAGGGAGGGTCTCCAGGGACCACTTAAGCCCATCATTTCCATCCCACCTCTTGAAGTTTGTTGATCAGTACAGTTGCAAAACCCTTCCCATGTGTTCTCTGTAACCAAAGTTCTCTAAGTAAAAAGCCAAACCAAGGAAACAGCTTTAAAAGGAGAAGTTTATACTAACCGGGGCTGAGCAGTGGCTTCCTCCCAACATCAATATTCCTCCAAGGCTTAAGGATTGGGATCCCATTTGAAGAAGCACTTGTCGGAAGAAATAATGATTTTCTGTCTTTTTCAAAGAGTCGGAAACCTTTGTGATGAACGAAGTCATCATTAAAGATCTTTAGTTCAGGATTGCACTCACAGTTTGATAGTTACAGATGACTGAGGAGAAATTTCCAATACCAATTACATGGAGCCTTTTTCTTTCTTTCTTTCTTTCTTTTTTTTTTTTTTGAGACGGAGTTTCACTTTTGTTGTCCAGGCTGGAGTGCAGTGGGGCGATCTCGGCTCACTGCAACCTCTGCCTCCTGGGTTCAAGCGATTCTTCTGCCTCAGCCTCCCGGGTAGCTGGAATTACAGGCATCTGCCACCAGGCCTGGCTAATTTTTTGTATTTTTAGTAGAGATGAGGTTTCACCAGGTTGGCCAGACTGATCAAGAGCTCTTGACCTGAGTTGATCCACCTGCCTCGGCCTCCCAAAAGTGCTGAGATTACAGGTGTGGGGCCTACATGGAACCTTTTTCATTCAACAAACAAGCAGAGAGTTAAGATAATATTCTGAAAAGGCCTTAGAGTTCCAGATTAAGGGACCCTGGGACCAGGCTGACTTAGGCTATATTCCACTCTCTCCCCCATGTCACAGGTAAGATCCACACCTTGGAAGTTAGTCAGGTAGTTTTTGCCCTGAACATCTTCAGTAATCAGCTTGAATTTTCTAAATGCAACTTCATCATTCTGCAAATCAGCAAGACTCACTTCAAACACACGACCCTTAAGACTACCAGGTGTAATTTTGGTTCCCTGGGTCCTGGTGACTAGTGTCTTTCAAATATTTCTTGCACTGAACATAGCATGTGCTTTCACATCATACCGATCTTTCTTAGAAAATGGATCAACCAGCCGGGGGTGGTGGCTCACACCTGTAATCCTAGCACTTTGGGAGGCGGAGGCAGGTGGATCACCTGAGGTGAGGAGTTCAAGAGCAGCCTGGCCAAGATGGTGAAACCCCATCTCTACTAAAAATACAAAAATTAGACTGGGCGCAGTGACTCACGCCTGTAATCCCAGCATTTTGGGAGGCCATGGAGGGTGAAGCACCTGAGGTCAGGAATTTGAGACCAGGCTGGCCAACATGGTGAAACCCCGTCTCTACTAAAACACAAAACTTAGCAGTACGTGGTGGCACATGCCTGTAATCTCAGCTACGTGGGAGGCAGAGGCAGGAGAATTGCTTGAACCTGGGAGGCAGAGGTTGCAGTGAGCCAAGATCATGCCATTGCACTCTAACCTGAGCAACAGAGCGAGAGTCTANGCCTGTAATCCCAGCATTTTGGGAGGCCATGGAGGGTGAAGCACCTGAGGTCAGGAATTTGAGACCAGGCTGGCCAACATGGTGAAACCCCGTCTCTACTAAAAACACAAAAACTTAGCAGTACGTGGTGGCACATGCCTGTAATCTCAGCTACGTGGGAGGCAGAGGCAGGAGAATTGCTTGAACCTGGGAGGCAGAGGTTGCAGTGAGCCAAGATCATGCCATTGCACTCTAACCTGAGCAACAGAGCGAGAGTCTATCTCAAAAAAAAAAAAAAAAAAAAAATTAGCCAGGCGTGGTAGCAGGCACCTGCAATCCCAGCTACTTGGGAGGCTGAGGCATGAGAATCACTTGAACCCAGGAGGCAGAGGTTGCAGTGAGCTGAGATTACGCCATTGCATTCCAGCCTGGGGATAGGGCAAGACTGTCTCAAAAAAAAAAAAAAAGAAAAAAGAAAAAAAAAGATGGATCAGCCACTTCTTGGCTCCCTTTTTGCTGTCTTTCATAAGGTGCTTGTTCTTGCCAACCACCATGTTGCTGCTCAGAATGATCTTTTCAATAAATGTTACTGAAACAACTGGACATCCATATGAAAAAAATGAACTTTGACCTTTAGCTCACATCATACAGAAAAATTAAATTGAAATAAATAATAGAGATAAAAGTTGTGAAAATAAATACATTCAAAAGCTGTTGGAACCCCCAAAGCACTTTTTTCTGAGGCAAAGTCCCACCTTAGCCTCGAGTAGCTGGGACTACAGGTGCGCACCACCACGCCTGGCTAACTTTTTTGTATTTTTTTTGTAGAGACAGGGTTTCACCATGTTGCCCAGGCTTGTCTTGAACTCCTGAGCACAAGCAATCAGCCCACTTTGGCTTTTCAACTTGCTGGGATTATAGGCATGTGCCACTGCACCTGGCTTCCAAAAAGACTTTAAATCTTGAGAGAGAACTGACTGTGATTGGAGTCACTTAGCATGTAGTTGCAACTTCTGCTTCTTAGATTATAGATCAACTCTCTTTTCTCATTGTTCTTGTGCTATAAATGACTGGGAGAGACCAGAAACCAGATGTCCTCCCCTTCTAATTACTGACCTTTGTTATAGATTGTCTCCTTCATTATTCTGTACCTAACTCAAACCAGATGGCACAAAAGACCTCATGACTGTTTCATCTTCAGTGTGGAATGTTAAGTGTATCTTTCCTGAAAGAAAAAGATGACCTTCACCAATCAGACCATTGCAATTATGCATTAAGCCTTACATAAGGCAGGACATGGTGGCTCACAGCTGAAATCCTAGCACTTTGGGAAACCAAGGTGGGAGAATCACTGGAGCCCGGGAGTTCAAGGCCAGCCTGGGCAGCATGGTGAAACCCTGTATCTGTAAAACATTGACTGGGCATGATGGCACACACCTGTAGTCCCAGCTACTCAGGAGACTGAGGTGGGAGGATCACCTGAGCTCAGGAGGTAGAGCATGCAGTGAACCCTGATATGCCACTGCATTCCAGCCTAGGTGGCAGAGTGAAACTCTGTCTCAGGAAAAAAAAAAAAAAAAAGCCTTATATTTTAAAAAAGTTAAAATTCTGGGGTTTTTTTTCCCCTAAACTTTGTCTATGTAAATAACCCCAAACTTCTGCACTTCAGAACACATCAGTACAATTCCATCTTTGGAATTTGTGCTTCCTGGGTGGCTGTCCTCAAGCTTGTGCACAAAAAAAACTCTACGTTTAATCATACTTTCTAAATTTTATTATTTTAGGTTGACAAAGTAAAAGCTAAAACTATAAAACTTCTAGAAAAAAATAGAGGAGAAAATATTCACAAACTACAGCCTTGAGGTAGACAAAGATTTCGTGGACAGGACACAAAAGTTTAAACCATAAGAGAGAAAAAAAAGATAAACTAGACTTCATTAAAATTTAAAAATTGCCTGTACTTTGAAATATACTATTAAGAAACTGAAAAGGCAGGCCACAGTCTGGAAGAAAAGATTTGCAATGCAAATATTTAAATAAAGGACTTGTACCCAACACACATATAAGAACTCTTAAAATTCAATGAAAGAAGGCAACTCACACACACACAAAAAGATTTGAACAAACCCTTCAAAAAAGATGATACATAAATGGCCAGCAAATACATGAAAAGATGTTCAACATTATTAGTTATCAGGGAATTGCAAAGTAAGGCCACTATGAGATACCACTTAGAAGAATATTCAGCTTTAGAAAACAGTTTGGCAGTTTATTTATCCCTTACCCTATGACCCAGCAACTCAACTCCTAAATATTTATTGGCTCGAGAGAAATGAATCACCTAGGCCCTTTATTTAGCTTCCCACAAATTCGCTGATTCACTCTGTGACACTGCCCAGGTTCTTCCCATCTCTGGCCCTGTTTTCCATCTGTGGAAAGCAGATGCATGGGTTGGGCTAGGTCAGGGATGGCAAACGACTTTTATCTCGAGTACAAACTCCTTATCACTGCCAGGGACTGACCAGACCACCTCTGTGATGAGAAGGAATGTCTGATAGAAGGTGAGAGCTCTGTGACCCACTAACAATGTCTGCGAGAGACCTGAGAATGACCCAGAAAGGCCACGTACTTCCTATGTGCTATATGCCCACAAAAAGATTTGTGCATGAATGTGCGTAGCAACTGTATTCATAGCAATTGAAAACCGGCAACAACTCAAATTCCAGATACATTGTGGTACATCCACACAACAGTTTATTACTCAGCAATATGAAAGCTATTAATATATGCGATAACATTGATGATTCCTTTCTTCATATTGAGTGAAGGAAGCCAGAAACGACTCTATAAGTCAATGTATATGAAACTTCTAGAAAAGGCAAACCTAAGCTATACTGACAGGAAGATCAGTGGTTGCCTGGGATTGGGGTGAGAGAGGGGACTGGATGGAGGTGGCAGGAGACTTCTGAGGGAATGGAAATGTTCTAAATTTTGATTGGGGCAGGTGCACACATTTGTTAAGATTTATCAAGTTGTGGCGGGGCGCAGTGGCTCATGCCTGTAATCCCAGCACTTTGGGAGGCTGAGATGGGCAAATGACTTCAGATCAGGAGTTTGAGACCAGCCTGGCCGATATGGTGAGACCCCATCTCTACTAAAAATACAAAAATTAGCCAAGTCGGTGGTGGGCACTTGTAGTCCCAGCTACTTGGGAGGCTGGGGCAGGAGAATCTCTTGAACCCTGGAAGCAGAGGTTGCAGTGAGCCAAGATTGAGCCACTGCACTCCAGCCTGGGTGACAGAGTGAGACTCCGTCTCAAAAAAAAGGATTTATCAAGCTGCATGTGCACTTAAAATGAATGTATATTAATATATGTCAATCATACCTCAAAAAATGATTTTTACAAAAGTAACCTTGAAATGTAATGAACTATTCCTTGAGCACGTGGCAGGAAGAGGGCCTGCTGCCAGACATACTGTGGGAGAAACATGGAAGTGAGAAAGGACAGGGCACCTTCTGAAACACATTAGTTGGTAAAATCACTCTCAGCTTTGCCAAGACCTTTCAGGTGCGCTCAGAGAGGCTGGCCAATTGCTTCTCAGATACCCTGTTAGAAATTTGACCATGGGCCTAACAGGAACAGGGCTGCCACGGAGCATGGAGAGAGGGCCTGGAGCCCAGGATAGATCATCTGACTTGGTTCTGAGTTCTCCATAAAAAACCTCATGGCCTCTCTCCTCCTCCAGCCTCACATGCCCCACCTCACCTCCTTAAGAATCTAGGCTCACAGCACTCAGGCAGGCAGCTGTCAACTCCGAGCCCCTTCCCTTTCTCCTTCGGGTAGAGTCCCAGTGTTCAGACATTGTCATAAGTACTGTTCTTTTAAAAAGCTGGAAAGTTGGGTTGAGGAGTTTGGGGCTATTATTAGTGCCAAACACTATAAAAAGGAAATGCCACTGATAATCTTAGATGGCTGTATTTTCATGCGGGAATAATTCAAGCTTCCTTCTTAGAGTTCTTAGTCATAAGAAACCCTTCATAAAAATACTCCCTCGGGTCATAGCCTCAAACCTAGCATTGCTCAAATCCTTTGGGACCATTCAAGTTAGGACTGACTGGGAGAGCTGGCATTTTTTAGCCCATTTTTATGGCTGCCTCCTTCTGAGTTGCTCGTGTTGTTCTACTGGAGGAAAATAACGAATGATTCAACCTATGCACAAATATTTATTTGCACTGCTTATATGGAGGCAGCATAGCAAAGGGCCTTAGGGGTCAGGCTCCTGTCAGATTTAGCTGAGCTCTGTCCCTGTGTGGTGTCAGGTAAGTAGCTCGTCCTTTCTGAGCTTCTCCTAAAAAATGAGCTGTCAACCAACCCTAGGAGCTAATGCCTGGTGGCTGCCACTTAGTAAACTCTACGCGAATATTAATTTGTTATTATTATCACTGTTATGCATTCAGTTATACCATCCACCATGGGCACAGCAAAAATGCTGTTTCACCTTTGAGAATCCTACATTCTACCTTGCTACACAAAACATAGAGACAGGAGCATAAGAGAACAACAGAAGTGATGACACCCTACCCTGTGATGGAGAAGCTGCTAAAAAGCATCTCCTTTCATCTTTCATACACTGCTGGTCCCATGCTTTGAGTGTTATTGAGAAGCAATGTGTCAATATGTGTCAGCAGTCTTTAAAATGTGTTTGCCCTTTGACCCAGATTCCCTCTAGAAATTTTCATAAGAAAACAATTAAATCCGTGAGCAGAGATTTCTCCTGGATATTACTGAGAGTAGCAAAAATTTGGTAACAGTCTGTCTGAATGACTAACAATGGATGTTAAATGCATATTTAGACATTGTGATTGATCAACATTTATGTAAGGCAGGTCACAAAACAATATGTGCAGTGTGGGTCCATTTCGAGGGTATGACCTGAAGTAGGATTTTAAAAAATCGATACATAATAATTGTGCATATTTGTGGGGTACATATAATTTGATACAGGCTTATAATGTGTGATGATCAAATCTGGGTAATTAGAATATCCATCATCTCAGACGTTTATCATTTCTTTGTGTTGGGAACATTTGAAATTTTCTCTTCTAGCTATTTTGAAATATGCAATAAATTATTGCTAACTGCAGTCACCTTACTGTGCTATTGAACACTAGAACTTATTACCTTCTATCTAACTGTATGTTCGGACCCATTAGACAACCTCTGTTCATCCTCCCCTTCCCCAGAAATAGTGGTTTGTTTTTTCGTTTTGTTTTTTGAGAAGGAATCTTGCTCTGTCATCCAGGCTGAAGTGCAGTGGCGCAATCTCGGCTCACTGCAACCTCCACCTTCTGGATTTAAGCAATTCTCCTGCCTCAGCCTCCCAAGTAGCTGGGATTACAGGCATACCCCGCCTGGCTAATTTTTGGGTTTTTTTTTGTTGTTTGTTTTGTTTTGTTTTGTTTTGTTTTGTTTTTTCAGTGGAGATGGGGTTTTGTCATGTTGGCCAGGCTGGTCTCAAACTCCTGACCTCAAGTGATTCGCCTGCCTCAGCCTCCCAAAGTGCTGGGATTACAGTCATGGGCCACTGTGCCTGGCCTGAAATCATGTTTTTATTAACCAGAAACTCTAACAAGGAAGCTTGAATTGTTTCCATATTACAGATAATATCTATATACATATAAAAGAGAGAAAAGCTATATAGACCTTACGCACCAATGGTTTTATTATGTGTGAGTATTTGAGTGGGTTTTTTTCATTTCATTTATTTGTACTTCTATAGATTGCTTTTATATAAGAAAAAAAAAAACAGAAAATTAGGAAAAGCCAATTCAAATAGTCTAGAAAACCAAAAGAGAGAACAAATACAGCACAATAGGCAAAGTAAGCAGTAATGTGATTTTTCCTTGACATTTGTAAGAATTCTAGGCCTTTTATTTAGATTTCCACAAACTCGCTGATTCACTCTGTGACATTGGCCGGGTTCCTCCCATCTCTGGCCCCGTTTTCCATCTGTGGAAAGCAGATGCATGGGTTGGGCTAGGTCAGGGATGGCAAACGACTTTTATCTTGAGTACGAACCCCTTATCACTGCCTGGGACTGCCCAGACCACCTCTGTGATGAGAAGGAATGTCTGATAGAAGGTGAGAGCTCTGTGACCCACTAACAATGTCTGCGAGAGACCTGAGAATGATGAATGACCTAGAAAGGCTATCTACTTCCTGTATACTCCATAATGTAAAGGGCTTGTACAACTCGATGAGTCTGGCACATCTTTAAGCAAAAATATGAACCTGAATTTGGAAAGTCATAGGGTTGGGGGGTACCTAACTACATGTATTCGTTTTTGGTTAGGTTGCACTGAATCACTAATTTTCCATCTTACTTCACAGACCCCGAGACATAACTTAGGATTTACTAAAGCAGAAAATGGCCGTGGTGGTGGCGTCTCAATTGTATTTGCACCCATTATGTCCCATCCCAAGGACAAGGAATAGATCTGCAGCTGTTGTTTCAGCTTCTTCAACCTGAAACAATCTGAAAGTCCCAGCTGTTGCAGGCGTAAACCTGATCCTGGCTTTGTCCTTGGTTTATGTCTCATGTTTTGGGGAACTCCGAAAGCCACTCTTCTGGGGTTGATTCAGAGAAGGCCACCTTTAATCATTACCCTCCTGGAAAGTAGAAGTGCTAAATGCACATTTGTTAGTGGACTTTCTAGCATGGAGTGGGACCCATTCCTCTCTTGACTCAAGGCCTACAGAGGAGAGATGACATTCCTAAAATCACGCATGAAGTTCAATCTACACCCAGCTTTGCCTGCAGGCAAGCAAACATGGATTCTTTGGTAAACACCCACATCAGGCTGTCAGCGGCTTGCTATTTGGAGGAAGGGGCAGTCTGGAGGGCTTGACTGCATCTCAACTGAACCACACTAATCTACCATAGCTTCCACAGAGAACAGCAGGCTGTATTCAGGGATCTCAGCAACAGCTGTGCCTTCCAAACCAAGACACTTCAGAAAAATGATCTGAAAGTGGGCCGGGTGTTTCAGCAGGATTTGGTGGGACTTTCCTACTCAAATGGCCCTTTGTGTGCTTTTAAAAGACAGGGCATTAACCTCGTGCATGACTAAAGCATGATGGATGACTTGGAGTTCTCTATTTACATTTGGCTGGTGGCCACAGAGGAACCGTCAAAATGCCTGGGTATCCCATGGACAGTACCCGGCTTGTTTAGACTTGTCTCTGATGGAGTGAGTGGATCCCAGGGCTTTTGCTCTGCCTAGGTTTGATAAACTAAACATGGCCAGGCTGTTAAAAAGCTGACTCCAGTGTTCCTCTCACGGCAGCAAAATTCAGTGTCCTGAATTCATAGCCTCTTTAATCATCTTTGTTTATATTCAGCATCTTTATCTACTTGGGGTTACTCTGATCTCTGCCCATTTGTTGCAAGATGTGTGTGGTCCTGCCCAAGACTTGGGCATCAGGAGCACAGGGCCTGTGCTCATGTTGCTTCTACCCAGCTCCATGAAGTCACCTGCTTGATCTTTTTCCCTTCCCAGTAATATGCTTGGCCAGTGAGAGTGAATCTGGATTCGTCAGTTCTCCAGACAATCTTGTCAGGCCAGAGGGAGCCAGAAGTTGACCCTCTGCATCATGCTGGCACCATTACATGAGAGTATGCAGCACTCGCAGGCAGGAGCTAGCTAGGGTAAATTATTAGGCTCTTTTCTGGCAGACCTGGGTCCTGCTCTTCCATTAAAGAGGAGCTGTTTAAGTCGATTGCTCCTCACTGGGCCTCAGTTTGTTCACCTTTCCCTTGTGTTTTTCATGAAGCTCAAAGGAGAAAGCAAAGTGTTCTGAATGACTTTATACAAACATGAAGAGGTGGTAGTGGCCAGTACCCTCCTAAAAATCGTCCCATCACATCTTGAGGAAAGAGAGAAGCTAAACACTAGCACAAGTGGACACTTAAGTAAGATAAACTTATTTCCCTTCTAATCATTTTTGCAAGCTTGGCCTTGTTGTAGCAGCTTGGAGGATTTCAACTGGGTGTCCCAGAGACATATAAAATAGAGCAAAGAGGGGATGCATTGATCTATTGCTAACAACACAAGAGGGAAATACTGGGACATAACTACTGCTAATAATAATGACAAACACGTTAGTATTTATTATCACCCAACACTGTGTATAATCATTAACCTTCCACAGCAATCCTGTGAGGTATGTATAATCATTATTCTTATTGTATGGAAAACTGAAGTTCAGAGAGGCGAAGTTACTTACACAGTGTCACACAGCCCTAAAAGTGATGGAGTCAGGAGTCTTTCTCAGATATGCCTGATCCCAAAGCTGATAGGTGAAAAATGTGCAGTATGAAAAGCATTCCCTGGGCTTCAAGATGTTGACTGGCTTCTTTTTCTTCTTTTTTTGGTTTTGTTTTGTTTTGGTTTTTAATCGTTATTGGGCAGTCTCTCATCCGGAGTAGGCTCAGAGACTTCCTTGACTGACTTCTTGTATCACGTGAGGGGCCTGTTTATATATCCCTGTGTTTGTCCAGACAAATTCGCAATAAATAAAAACCCACTATCACCACAACCAAAAAAACAACCTTGAACTAGCTAACTGTTCAAGAACCAGTGAGGATGAGCCCTGCAGGAAATGGAACCAAAGACTCAAACAGTGTCGGGCTCTATGTCTTCCTGTCTCTGCTTCTGTGTTGCGATGATTTGCTCCTCCCAAAGATGGGCTTTACCCAAACCCCAGAGAACATGGCCAGAAGTAGATCCAAACTCACATTCTTAGAGAATCATTTTCCCAGAGGAAAACAAAGTTGCCTGCCCCAGAATGTCCACTTAGAAAAATCCTTGTGAAGGCTCTGACTGGCCTGCTGGGTAGGACACCCAGCCCTGGGCCAGTCGCTGTGACTGGGTGTACTATTGTGATCAGCCGCACCAAAACTGAGGATCTGTCAAAGTAACAGGCAGGAATGGGGGTGGTTATCACAAGCAGACAGGCGACGCAGCAGGGATCCATTGTGCTCTGGCAGGTGGTAATGGAATAAGGCATGTGTTGGTGGCCCGTTTATTCTTGCAGCTACCTTTCATGTTTTCTTCCAACCTAAGCTAGCTCAGGATCTGGACAGGGTGTTCGTATCTACGGAAGGAAGGACTTGGCCTGAGAGTTCTACTTGACGTAGATCTTACCCCAGGATTGTTTGTCGGCAAGTTTAACGTGGCAGAGCAGAAAGACTGCTGAGTTTGGAGGCGGACAGACTTGAGTTCAGGTCTTAACTCTTTCATTACTTGCGGGGTGGTGTTGGATAAATCGCTTCACCTCTATGAGTCTTCGATTTTTTCATTGGCTAAATAAAGATGATAACACCTATTTACAAGCTTGTTATAAGGACTAAGTGAGATAATCACATAAACCATCAGATACAGTGGCATATACTAGGTGCTCAATAAAGTGTACCTTCTACTAATTAATTCAACAAATATTTAATGCGCATGCAATACATTGCAGGCACAGTGGTAGGTGTTAGGGATAATGCATCAAGCAAGAGATATAATGTTCCCATTCTTTTGGAGCTTCTAGTAGTGGGGGTTGGTGGGGAAAAATAAGTGAGAAAGTAAGACAATTACAGGTAATAATGAGTGCTTTGAAAAAAAGAAAATTCTTTTTTTTGAGACAAGGTCTCACTCTTCTGCCCAGGTTGGAGTGCAGTGGCACAATCTCAGCTCACTGAAGCCTCTGCCTCCTACACTCAAGCAATCCTCCCACCTCAGCCCCCTGAGTAGCTGGGACTACAGGTGTGTGCCACCATGCCTTCTAATTTTGTAGTTTTGTAGAGATGGAGTTTCACTACATTGCCCAGGCTGGTCTCAAACTCCTGGACTCAAGTGATCCACCTGCCTCAGCCTCCCAAAGTACTAGGATTACAGGCATGAGCCACCACTCCTGGTCAGGAAAAATGAAATTATTTTTATGCTTATATTTGTTATTAGTGCGGAAACCCTCCTGCGACGATGTTTGAACCTCCCTGTTCAGTCTCTCACCACCCATTTATCTATGTATTGGAAATCATTCTCAGAGTGCAACAATTGCTTCGAGCTTGACTTTGGAAAGGGACTGAACTATTAGCTCTTAAAGTGACATGGCAGAAAGGAAAGGAAAATGGAATGTAGATGGGAGGAAAATCCCGATGTTATCCCTTAGCTCCCAAATTCCTTTTTTTTTTTTTTTTTTTCTGAGATGGAGTCTTGCTCTGTCATCCAGGCTGGAATGTAGTGGCATGATCTCCGCTCACTGCAACCTCCACCTCCCAGGTTCAAGCAATTCTTCTGCCTCAGCCTCCCGAGTGGCTGGGATTACAGGTGCGTGCCACCATATCTGGCTAATTTTTATATTTTTAGTAGAGATGGAGTTTCACCATGTTGGCCAGGCTGGTCTCAAACTCCTGACCTTTCAATCCGCCCACCTCGGCCTCTCAAAGTGCTGGGATTACAGGCGTGAGCCACTGTTCCTGACCCCAAATTCCATTGTGTAAATCATTACCTGGTGGGTTTCAAGATCACCTTGGAAGCCTTTAAAAGATACAGATTCTTAGGTTGCATCCTCAAATATTCAAATGCCAGCGGTTCAGGGAATTTCTTTTTTTCCTCTTTCTTTTATTTTTAAGCTTCATGGTAATTTAAATGGGCAATCACACATAAGAAGCACTGCTTGCCAGCCAGCCTATGAATTCCATTTGTCAGGTTTAGAATACAGGGATGCATTTGTTATTCTGCTAGTCAATGTATACTTTTTTTTTCTAGTTTCTAGGAGAAGACATGGGTCATGGTTGGCCCCCAAGGAGCTTAGAATCTAGGGGTAGATATAAACAAAGTTGCTATGGGAACACAAAGCAGGAACAATTAGTCTTTGAAAATTAGAGAATGCTTTCCGGAGGGAAGAATTCTGAATGAGTTAGAATTTGGTTCAGCTGCATGTGACACAGAATACAAAATTATAGTGGATGAAACTAGGTAGAAATACATTTTTCTCTCATATAAAAGTCCTGAGGAAAGTAATCCATTGCTGGTATGATGCTCCCATCTTGTTTTTTGACCCTCGTCAGCATGAGTCCTATGTGGTCCAAAAGGGTTGCTCACATTCCAACCATCACTTCCATATTCCTGACAGTAGGAAGGACAAAAGGGCAGAGAAGGGTATAATGTCTTCCTTTAAAAATATTTTCTGGAAGGTGCACATGAAAATTCCATTGTAATGTTATAGTCCAGAACTCAGGTGCTTGGTCACACCTTGCTTCAGGAGATGAAACAAAGTCTTTATTCAGAATGGCCATGTACATAACTAAAAACTCAGGTTCTATTACTAAAAAACAAAAGAAAAGCAGCCATTGGGAAACAACTGGTGGACCTCTACACTGAGATATGAAGAATGAGTAGCAATTAGGCAGGGGAAGTCACATAGCAAAGACTGTCCAACAAGGAGAACTAATGCGTATCATGTTCCCCTCGGCAGGAGGGACACCAGGAAGCACCCTTCTTTCCACATCTTCGTTGTCATCCTTCTTGTTGTGATCTAAAGCCCTCCTGGATAGTGAAACCCCGTCTCTACTAAAAATAGAAAAATTAGCTAAGCATAGTGATGGGGGCCTGTAATCCCGGCTACTTGGGAGACTGAGGCAGAAGATTACTTGAACCTGGGAGGGAGAGGCTGCAGAGAACTGAGATCGCTCAACTGCACTCCACCCTGGGCAACAGAGGGAGACTCTGTCTCAAAAATAAATAAATAAATAAAAAACAAAGTCCTCCTGAGATGAGTCTGCTGGCCCTAGCTATTCAGTGCTTGGAGTTACAATGACTTCAGCACAATTCTGACCTTAAAGCCCTTCATGTCACTGGAATGATGGCTGCTTCAAGAAAACCCCTCCTTTTCATTTGTCAGTAAGAGAACTCACTCTAAGATCTCATCATTGACATTTACCAGGACAAATTTCTGAAATCTCTTTAGAAGAAACTACAATCCCAACTCTTTGATATGATTAGTTATGGCACATCTGCCTGAAGCAATATTATACAAACATGGAAGGTGATCATTTATGAAAGCATAGAGTATGAGAAACAGCTCATGACAAAATATTGAGAAAATGTGAGACTGTTTATGTGCCGTGATTATAATCGTGTAAAAGATGTGTGTGTATATAAATAAATATTAGAAAGAGCATCATAAAAAAATGATTATTGGATGGCTAAAGGCTTGTTTCTCCTTGGAAAATTCCCTTTAGTGTGGTTATGTTGTTTTCATACATAAAATTTGAAAATAAGTCTTGCAAACATTACATGTTGTCAAAAAAATTTTATGGTGTCAATGGTAAATATACATAAGAATCACCTGAAAAGCTTACTAAAAATGCATATTCACAGGCTCCGGCCCAAGATATTCTGATTCTATAGGTCTGAGGAATGGCTGCATTTTTAACAAGCATTCAGAATCATTTTGTTGGAGGTGGTGCATTGACAACATTTGAAAACCACTGCCATAGATGGTGTCTCAGAGACACCTAAAAATAGAGTTAGTACATTATCTGTGCCAAAACAGCCTAGCTTTGTGTTGCACCAAAGACTCTAGGCCAGGCCGGGAGCAGTAGCTCATGCCTGTAAGCCTAGCACTTCAGGAGGCTGAGGTGGGTGGATCTCCTGAGGTCTGGAGCTTGATACCAGCCTGAACAACATGGCAAAACCCCATCTCTACTAAAAATACAAAAATTAGCCGGGCATGGTGGTGGGCGCCTATAATCCCAGCTACTTGGGAGACCGAGGCAGGAGAATCACTGGAACCCAGGTGTCGGGGGACAGAGGTTGCAGTGAGCCAAGATTGTGCCACTGCACTCTAACCTGGGCAAAAGAATGAAACTGTGCCTCAAAAAAAAAAAAAAAAGAAAGAAAAGAAAAAGAAAAGAAAAAAAAAAAGACTCTAGGCCAATATTCCTCTATCATTGTTGGGGAAACAGTATGAAAGTTTAAAACAAAACTCCATATTAAAAATGCACTCTATCCCTGGTTTGTAAAGTGAAATATCACTAAAAGGTACAGCTTTGATTATTTTTCTTTGAGTCTTCCAAGTAAACTTAAACGTGTCTGATGAAAGCAACCCAATTTTGAACAGTTACATTTCTCCAGTTCACTTAGAGTCCCACACTTCCTATATCTTATTCCATGCCTTCCTAACAGGCCCCACACAAATTCAGCTGTAATCTGCCTTCAAGTGTAAGGCATGGTAATTTCAAGTCCTACAGCTGAATAACATACTCTGCATAAGCCAGCTTTCTGAATAATTCAATATTCATTTTCTTTATTAGTGGTGTAGGATTTTTCTTCTCGGTCACTTTGCAAGCTGGGGACCCCTGGATGATGACGCCTCGCCCAGATGTCGCTCAGCCACGCTGGCATGCCCCAGCTCACCTGTGTGATAGTTTGTGCCTGCATTGGGCGCTTCTTGAGCTCTCGTACCACGCCCAAGAAGAATGAAGATAGGCAGGACATTGAAGGGTGAGGAAGGCAGAGAAGAATTTTATTGAGTGATAACACAGCTTTTAGCAGAGAGGGGACATGGGGCTGGACCCCCTACCTCAAGACGGGAAAGTTCTTCGTGTGGTTGGGTCTGCCTTTTATGGACTCAGAATAGGGCTTATGTGCTGATTGGTTTGTTAGTACGCAAAAATGTTTAAAGCAAAGATACCACTCAAAGGTGGGCTTGATAGTGTAGAAAGCCAATTAGGAAAGGGTAGGTATATATAAAATAGGTGAAGGGTAGGACCAATCAGAGGAAAGTGGGCCAAACGGGAAGACAATTTCTCAATCCAGTCCGACGATTTAACTTGTAGCTTGGCTTTCAGGCTTTAAACTTGTCTCTGGCTTTGTGTGGGGTTTCACCACAGGCCCACCCCTATCTGCCTAGGCATTTGGCACTCGCTCTCATTAGGGTGACCAACTCATCACAGTTTGCCCAGGAGTTTCCTGATGTTAGCACTGAAAGTCTTATGTTCAGGAACCCCTGCTCCTCAGTCCTGTGCAAACCAAGACCCGGACAGTTGGTCACCCTATACCTTCCATACAGCTTAAAAGAAGACATTCTCCAGGAGGAGTAGTCAGCCTCCACAGTGTGCCCAGGGAGCACAGGCAAAAACTTAGCTTTCTAAAGAAAAAAAAAAAAAAATACAGGTAAGGTGCTGAGATATACATACATATATATGTGTGTGTGTGTGTGTGTGTGTATATATATATATATAATTTATTTATTTAATTATTTTTTGAGATGGAGTCTCACTTTGTCACCAGGCTGGAGTGCAGTGGTGTGATCTTGGCTCACTGCAACCTCCAACTCCCTTGTTCAAGCGATTCTCCTGCCTCAGCCTCCTGAGTAGCTGGGATTACAGGTGTGCATCACCATGCCTGGTTAATTTTTGTATTTTTAGTAGAGATGGGGTTTCACCATGTTGGCCAGAATGGACTCGATCTCCTGACCTCGTGGTCTGCCTGTCTTGGCCTCCCAAAGTGCTGGGATTATAGGCGTGAGCCACAGGGCCGGACATGCTGATCATTATTTTAAGAAATAGGACATCTTGGACTGGGTGTGGTGGCTCACGCCTGTAATCCCAGCACTTTGGGAGGCAGAGACAGGTGGATCACTTGAGGTCAGGAGTTCAAGACCAGCCTGGCCAACATGGTGAAACCCCATCTCTACTAAAAAAAATACAAAAATTGGCTGGGAGTGGTGCCATGTGCCTGTAATACCAGCTACTTGGGAGGCTGAGGCAGGAGAATCACTTGAACCGGGGAGGTGGAGGTTGCAGTGAGCCGAGATCAACCCCCTCCCCTCCAGCCTAGGCGACAGAGGGAGACTCCATAAAAAAAAAAAAAAAAAAAGAAAAGAGAAGAAG
>NW_016803881.1:693956-708803 GCF_001698545.2 Rhinopithecus bieti | reverse complement strand
ATCTGATCTTTAACAAAGCTGACAAAAACAAGCAATGGGGAAAAGATTCCCTATTTAATAAATGGTGTTAGGAAAACTGGCTAGCCATAGGCAGAAAACTGAAACTGGACTCCCTCCTTACACCTTATACAAAAACTCAGGATGGATTAAACACTTAAACGTAAGACCTAAAACCATAAAAACCCTACAAGAAAACCTAGGCAATACCATTCAGGACATAGGCATGGGCAAAGACTTCATGACTAAAACACCAAAAGCAATGGCAACAAAAGCCAAAATTGACAAATGGAATCTAATTAAACTAAAGAGCTTCTGCACAGCAAAAGAAACTATCGTCAGAGTGAATAGGCAACCTACAGAATGTGAGAAAATTTTTGCAATCTATCCATCTAACAAAGAGTTAATATCCAGAATCTATAAGGAACTTAAACAAATTTACAAGAAAAAGAAACAACCCCATCCAAAAGTGGGCAAAGGATATGAACAGACACTTCGCAAAAGAAGACATGTATGCAGCCAACAAACATATCAAAAAAATCTTATCGTCACTGGTCATTAGAGAAATGCAAATCAAAACCACAGTGAGAAACCATCTCATGCCAGTTAGAATGGCAATCATTAAAAAGTCAGAAAACAGATGCTGGAGAGGATGTGGAGAAATAGGAACGCTTTTACACTGTTGGTGGGAGTGTAAATTAGTCCAACCATTGTAGAAGACAATGTGGTGATTCCTCAAGGATCTAGAGCCAGGAATACCATTTGACCCTGCAATCCCATTACTGGGTATATACCCAAAGGATTATAAATCATTCTACTATAAAGATACATGCACACATATGTTTATTGCAGCCCTATTCACAATAGCAAAGACTTGGAACCAACCCAAATGCCCATCAGCGATAGACTGGATAAAGAAAATGTGGCACATATACACCATGGAATACTATGCAGCCATAAAAAAGTATGAGTTTACTTTCTTTGCAAGGACATGGATGAAGCTGAAAACCATCATTCTCAGCAAACTAACACAAGAACAGAAAACCAAACATCGCATCTTCTCACTTATAAGTGGGAGCTGGACAATGAGGATACATGGACACAGGGAAGGAAACATTACACATTGGGGCTTGTCAGGGGATGGGGGGCTAGGGGAGGGATAGTGTTAGAAGAAATACCTAATGTAGATGATGGGTTGATGGGTGCAGCGAACCACCATGGCACACGTATACCTATGTAACAAAACTGCACGTTCTACACATAAATCCCAGAACTTAAAGTATCATTTAAAAAGCCAGTTTAATAGCCAATAAATTAACAATGATAAGTTTCAGTTTTTCAATCTTTTAAGACCATTAAGATACAATGAAGAAAACTTTATTCAGCCAGTGCTTTCACTAAGGAGTTTGAACTACCCAATGCAGAAAACCATATGCGAAGTCAACAATTATTAAACCAAAGCCACCAGCTATTATTGTTTTCTGAAGTGTGCTCTGTGAGATGTTAGTAGGTGATATGTTAGCACAAATCACACTAAATAAGATTGAGAAATGCTGAAATAGAGTCTTAACATGTTTTGCTTTTTTTTTTTTTTTTTTTTTTTTTTTTTTTTTTTTTTTTTTTTCTTGAGACGGAGTCTCGCTCTGGATCTCCCAGGGCTGGGAGTGCAGCGTTGGCGGATCGTCAGCTCACTGCAACTCCGCCGCTCCCAGCGTTTATACGCATTACCTCCGCTGCCTCAGCTCCCATACGAGTAGGCTGGGACTAGACAGGGCGCCCGCCATTCGGGTCGCGCCGGGCGTAATTTTTCAATTTTTTTGTATTTTTTTAGTAGAGACAAGGGTTTCACTCAAACCACCGCCGAGACTTCGCCACAGGTTTCACCGTGTTAGCCAGGATGGGTTCCGAGCTCCTGACCCTCGTGATCCGCGCCGTCTCGGCCATCCCAAGTGCTGGATTACAGGCTTGAGCCACCGCGCCCCGGCCTACCACATGTTTCTTTACTGTTGTAAGACTTTTGAGACATAACAATAATAATGGACACTGACACTCTTTAAGGTGGGGTGTGACATGTTTTTTCCAAACTTATTTGACCAAATTTTGTCAGAATATCTAAAAGGCTTGGATCTCACTGACAAATGTGGAGAAACACTGCTCTTTTCCTCCGAAATTTGGTAACTCAGCTCCTTGAAAGTTCAGAATAACTCTATTTTCAGTCAATTTGCAGTGAAACTAGTTTTCATTTGCAAATAGCCAGAGCAGTTTTGCCCAAAGCATAGAACAGCTGAGTGACATTCTAAACATATTGAGATTTCAACATATTTTGAGACTACTCTTATAACAAATGTCATTACTTAACAAACAAGGCAACGAGACCTATTAGAAAGTACTTCTGGCTTTGAACTTGGAGAATTTCACTTGATGACTTAGAAAGGCAGATGAATTACTGCCAGTGGGGCAGGGCTTTGTTTGGTCTGTAGATCTCTAGTCGGTGGTTTGAAAAGATGTAAATGATCAGATATGGGCATTTGTAGTTGAGAATGCTTATCTGCAATTAGGTACTTTCTAAATGAAATACTCATATTTCCCAGCCCAAATCGTACTGTGGATCTAAACAATCTAAGCTCCTGGCTTCTGATCCCAGCACTGAGGAAGAGGAGGAAGAATAAAAGAATTGCCCAGCGTTAGCCATTAAAAGAAGAGTTTAAGGAAAGAATTGGAGAGGGGCAGGGCTACCCTACAGACAGGCAGTTAGGATATACTGGCCTATGCTTTATCTCATTCACTGCTTTATACAGTGATTCCACCAACCAATTTGTCTGTAATAAGGTCTATGGTAAAAATCCAGTTAGTCACAAAGGTGCTATTAAATGAGATGAGGTAAAATGGGTCAAATTGTTGCATACATTTCTCCTTAATGGTATAGATATCAAATGTGTAGACAATCAAATGTTACTTTAGTTCAGATGTGAGGTGACCTAATGTTTGCTTTCTATCACCAAGAAATTCTAGTTTTGCTCTTTAACGACATCAAAATGGCATTGAGCATAGTAATAAAGAATAGAAAACCATGAAAACAGGCCAGGCGCGGTGGCTCACGCTTGTAATCCCAGCACTTTGGGAGGCCGAGGCGGGCGGATCACAAGGTCAGGAGATCGAGACCACAGTGAAACCCCGTCTCTACTAAAATACAAAAAATTAGCCGGGCGCGGTGGCGGGCGCCTGTAGTCCCAGCTACTCAGGAGGCTGAGGCAGGAGAATGGCGTGAACCCGGGAGGCAGAGCTTGCAGTGAGCTGAGATCCGGCCACTGCACTCCAGCCTGGGTGACACAGCGAGACTCTGTCTCAAAAAAAAAGAAAACCATGAAAACAAAATTTGTATTGGGAAAGGAAATGTCATGTACAATAAACGTAAGTCTGATGAAGTGTATTACATTAAGAAATTTTGTTTAAGAAACAAATACAGGTTTAGTAAAGGAAGAACGTGGAAGCTTAGAAGAGATTTCCACACACAATTTCCACACTGTTTTAAGTAGCAGGATCTCAATTTGCATAAATTATATTAATTGAAGGAAAAGTGTATTGGTTGGTGACTATTTCCATTGCCCATCATCAATTCACTTTGTACCTTAGAGATCTTTTACCATGATCTCAACTCTGGCAGTCCTGATACTGTTCTAAAAAGGCCTTCTCAATCCCTAACTGGGTACTTACCAGGAGGTTATGTCACAGGTAGGGTTTTTTTTGTTGATCGTGAATTAAATAAATTCCACATGCTCTTAAATAAACTTCACAGTTTTCAAGACAGCTGCTTGAGCCAAATCTGGAAGAGCTCTTCCATTCTGGGACGTGCTTAAGTCACGTGTACATATGTGTAAAGAGTTTGGAAATGGTATCAGAATGTGTGCACATCTTTGTTGGTACATGTTTAAGTCTCATGTGAGCTAATAGAATCTATGCAATTCTGGAGACTATTAGGTAAAAATGAATATCTGTATATGGTATAGAAAATAATCTTCTATGAATAATATTCTGTTTGCTTATTTCTATCCCCCAAACAGAAAACATTCAAGAAGAACAATTTTATCTATGTTTATTTAATTACAACAAAGAACAATGTATGCCAAATGGAAAAAAATACTTTAAAATGATAAAATATTTAGAAACAGAAATGACTAAATTTAGCTGAAGGAATCACCCAGCTGCCATTAAAACACATTTGGAAATTATAATCTGTTATTAGTGTAAGTTAAATTTAGCAACCGAGTCCAAGTTCACTAAGAGTTGTCAAAATACTTTCAAAATGTTACATCAAAAATTGACAGCATCCATAAGTATTACATAAACAGCAAACAAAAAATCATTTAAAAAAATATATCCTGAGATAAAATAAAAATCACACTATGCTAGATTTATACCCCTTTTCCCCTCACATACAATTGTGAAGCTTCAGTATTTTGCATGTTCCAGGATAAAGTAATAATATATATTGATGCAAATTTCAGCCATTAAAAATAAACTACTTAATAACCTAAATATTCCTACAATGAAACATCCAGACTCTAGTTTCACTAATGAAAAGTTTATGAAGACATAAATTGTATTTGGTTTTAACTCCTCAAATCATGACTGAAAAAACTTTCAACAAAGAATTCTAGGCTTTTTTTTTTCTCATACCAACTGACCCAGAATGTATTTTAAGAAATGTTTATTTTCTGTGCACATTTGTTTTAAAATTATAAATCCCTAAGCACTTTTTCTTCTTCCTCCTCATCACTGTCAGTGACATTGACTTGCTGGATGCTGGAAGGAGTTGATGTCGGGGCTGTG
Organism: Rhinopithecus bieti; assembly: GCF_001698545.2. NCBI lineage: Eukaryota > Metazoa > Chordata > Mammalia > Primates > Cercopithecidae > Rhinopithecus > Rhinopithecus bieti. Next base: position 703,976 of record NW_016803881.1, on the reverse strand, counting down.
AAGACATTCTCCAAGACTCCAATGTCCAGTTGAGGCACAGGGTTTAAGTATTCTTCCCCACTGTGGCTATGATTGTTATAGAAAGAAGTTCCATTCATGTTCTCACAACTCCGAGAATTTTCGCTGTGTGTGCGTTCACTTGAGTAGTCTCTAAAAGAATAGTCTCTATTTAAAGCTGAAAATATATCCTCATGTTTTTGGTACCTGTCTTCATAATAACCAAGGCATTCTGGCACTGAACCCGGAAAATTTCCATAGCCAAAGGGAGGCCGACTGTAAGGGCATGTACTGCAGCAGAAAAACACAAACAAGGAATTAGATCTTGCCCACATACTGCCTTGCATACAGACTAACAGAGCAAGTTAATGCATCCTCTTCGGGGCTTGGAAAGTTCCTTTCTGTAACCACTTCATGTATTCCTCTGCGCTTTTCCCACTGCCCAGTCCCCATGCACAAAAAACCAGCACTGTTATCTATCATTAGCCTCAGGCTTCTTACCTTTTGATAACCATGATAACAAAATTGCTTATTCTGTTCTTTCTCTCATGACCCCTTATACCACATAAGGTTTTGGAAATGCAGATGTGTGTTGAGCTATGCTAAGAATTGACACTTAGTGGCTGGGCGTGGAGGCTCACGCCTGTAATCCCAACACTTTGGGAGGCCGAGGTGGGCGGAACATGAGGTCAAGAGATTGAGACCATCCTGACCAACATAGTGAAACCCCATCTCTACTAAAAACACAAAAAATTAGCTGGGCGTGGTGGTGCGTGCCTATAGTCACAGCTACTCAGGAGGCTGAGGCAGGAGGATCGCTTGAACCCAGGAGGCAGAGGTTGCAGTGAGCTGAGATTGCGCCACTGCACTCCAGCCTGGTGACAGGGAGACTCCGTCTCAAAACAAAACAAAACAAAACAAACAGAATTGACACTTAGTAAACAATGCAATGGTGCAATAGTTGTTTTTCCTGGTATTTGAAAGGAAGCTCATGGTAGGGGGTGGGGAGGGAATGTATTACTAGATTGAAATCAAGAGATCCGGAATATTGAGGCACTGAAACAGAAGACAACTTAAATTTTTTCACTGACATTCAATAATAAAGTAAATTTAAAACACTGTTACTACTAGAAAGATTTAAAACTGATAGTAAACTATGGTCTTAAAGGTCTTTTCCAAAACATTTTTTGGAGAGCAGGAATGTGAAGAATCAAAAAGACATTTTGCAGTTTTACAAATTACGGTTTTTTGGCCGGGTGCAGTGCCTCACGCCTGTAATCCCAGCACTCTGGGAGGCCGAGGCGGGCGGATCACAGGGTCAGGAGATCGAGACCATCCTGGCTAACATGGTGAAACCCCATCTCTACTAAAAATATAAAAAATTAGCCGGGCATGGTGGCGGGCGCCTGTAGTCCCAGCTACTCGGGAGGCTGAGGCAGGAGAATGGTGTGAACCCGGGAGGCAGAGGTTGCAGTGAGCGGAGATTGTGCCACTGCACTCCAGCCTGGGCGACAGAGCAAGACTTCGTCTAAAAAAAGGCAAATCCAAAATTTCTGCCATTTGCTGGGCACAGCAGTGCATGCCTGTAGTCCCAGCTACTCAGGAGGCTGAGGCGGAGGATCACTTCAGCTCAGGAGTTTGAAGCCAGCCTGGGTAATATAGTGAGACTTCATCTAAAAAAAATAATTTTTTAAAAAGATTACACCTCAAAAATTCTGCTACTCAGACCCATTTGTCAATTTTTTTAAAGTATTATTCTCTTTCAAAGGCATAGAATAGGAATTATAGGAAGAGGTAGAGTCCAACCATCTAGTGACAGATAACATAAACATAATGACCATACTCATCAGCAAAACCCATGGCAAGTTAAGTGTTTCGTTTCTTGCCTTCACACACACACACACACCCCAACTTTGTTTCCGTACTTTTAAAAACCTAAGTATGACAGACTAGACTTTATCTCAAATTCTGAAACTATGCCCTACCCCCAAATCTTCAAGTACTAGGTACCTTGCTCATGTTAATTATAACAAATGAGGTAAAGTTTCTAAAATTTTTCAGGTTTCCATGCCTACTGCCACGCTTAGTTCAGGCATTTTAAATTTAATACACATGTCCTGAATATACTGTGCTTCTTTTTTATTTATTTATTTTTTTTTTGAGACAGAGTCTCGCTCTGTCACCCAGGCTAGAGTACAGTGGCATGAAGTTGGCTCACTGCAATCTCCGCCTCCCAGGTTCAAGCAATTCTCCTGTCCCAGTCTCCCAAGTAGCTGGGATTACAGGTGCCCACCACCATGCCTGGCTAATTTTTGTATTTTAGTAGAGATGGGGTTTCACGATGTTGGCCAGTCTGGTCTCGAACTCCTGACCTCAGGTGATCCATCTGCCTCGGCCTCCCAAAGTGTTGGGATTATGGGCGTGAGCCACCACACACGGCCAAATACACTGTGCTTCTGGCTAGCACAACTTTGCTCATATAGCAGGTCTCTCCATCCATTGAATTCCACAGATAATTCAAGGATGAAAAGAGGCTGACTAATGGGTACAAACATACAATTAGAAGATATAAGTTCTAATGCCCAGTAGCACTGTAGGGTGACTGTAGTTAGCAATAATGTCTTGTGTATTTCAAAGTAGCTATAAGAGAGGACTAAAAATGTTCCCAATATAAAGAAATGATAAATAATGAAGGTGACAGATAACCCAAATACCCTGACTTGATCATTACACATTTTAAACATATTTATGACATGTACCCCATAAATATGTAAAATGTTATGTATCAATAAAACAAAAATCTCTCCCTTCCACAAAGCCTTCACTTCAGCTAGAAATAATTCACCCAATAACTATCTTTTTCAGGACTCAGTGTAGGCAAGATGCTATGGTAAGGTTTGGTAGATAATTTTTAAAAAAACATAAAATCTAGGCATATATTAGACATGTGCTAAAATTTATAATGCCAGCATTATAGTGACTATTTTGGTTTGGTAAAGACGAGTTAGTGTTATGTTCAGAGAACAAAAAGATCAATTAAGACAAAGGCAATCCTAGAAGGTTACATGAGTAAAAGTAAAAAACTATAAAAGTATCATGGTGTAGGGAGAAAAACATTACTTAGAAGAGTCCAAATAATAATACTATCCAATAGGTAAGCATTTACTATTTTTTAGGCATTGGCCAAGGAGTGTATATGTTATTTCAATATAACACTGAACGACACTCAGAATGACCCTAAGGGATAGATACTATAAATATCTCCACTGTACAGATGAGGAAATGGAGCTTTAAAAAGGTTAAATAACTTGCTCAAAATGATAGAATTAGTTAAGTAGTAGACAGAATCAGCCAATTTGACTCCAGAACTTGTTCTCCTAACTACCATGCCATCCTACCCAGGCTCTAGTTCTAGCTATGCCACATAAGAACCTGGTAAACTTAAGTAAATCTTACTTTATCTGATCCTTGTATCCTTCTTATATAAAAGAGGGATAGCAATGCCTGTTCTGTCAACCTAAAAGGTCTGTCATAAGGAACAGGAGAATATAAGTAATGGAAACTAGAAACACTATTTCAATGTATGACTGGTAAGTCTTAAAAGAAGTTATTGCAATCTTTAGCTTGAGGATTTGTATTTGGTTCTTTTTTTTATTTCTATCTCCGTATTGATATGATATATTTGGTAAGACATTGTTCTCCCGGTTTCCTTTACTTCTTTGTCCGTGGTTTCCTTTAGTTCCTTGAGCATATTTAAAACAGCTGATTTCAACTGTCTAGTAAATCCAATGTCTCACCTTCCTTGGGGATAGTTACTACTACTATCTTTTACTTGTGAATGCCCTACTTTCTTGTTTCTTTGTATATCTTGTAACTTTTTGTTGAAAACTGGATGTTTTGAATATTATAATGTGATGCCACTAGAAATCAAATTATTTCCCTTATCCAAGGTTTGTTGTTGTTTGTTTGGGGTTGTAGTTGTTTATTTGGTTTTCTAGAGTATTTTTGTAAAGACTGTATTCTTTGTTATGTATGGTCATTGAAATCTCTGTTCAATTAGCTTAGCGGTCACAAATTTGATAGAGATTTCCTTAAAAAACTAGAAACAAAAACAAAACAAAAAATATTATCCTGGTCTTTGAAGATTGGCTTTGAGTTGGGGCACTCCTTACATACTTAGCCAGGCTGTTTTCAATTCTGCCTTAGTCTTTACTTCCTGCTTACACAGAGCCTACAGATCAGTCAGAGTTAAAAGCTCGGGGTCTTTTCTGAACATGGGTCTAGTTCTGGATATGTGTGTGGCCTTCTGGACTTCATATATATATATATATAATATTATCATTACTTATATATATATTTTATATATATAATTTAAGAGATGGGATTTTGCTCTGTCACCCATGCCGAAATGCAGTGGCATGATCATAGCTCACTGCAGTCTCAAATTCCTGGGCTCAAGCAATCTTCCTGCCTCAGCCTGACAAGTAGCTGAGACTACAGGTACACCACCACACCCAGTAACTTCCAGAGACTTGAATGGTTGGTTTTTAAAAATAGTTTTCACCAGTTATGCTTGTTTGCTAGAGACTAGGTCCATGGAGCTCCCTGTGCTGTCATCTCAAAAATGAACTGTATTCTCGCTTACCTTTTTAATCATCTGATTCTATTTCTATTCTTAAGCTTTGCTCTTGGATGCAGTTAAATAACTTAGAAACAAGTTGGTCCTTTTAGGTCTTGCTTTTAAGAGTTTTGAGCTAAGCATGGTGGCTCATGCCTGTAATCCCAGCACCTCGGAAGGCCGAGGTGGGTGGATCACCTGAGGTCAGAAGTTTGAGACCAGCATGGTCAACATGGTGAAACCCCGTCTCTACTAAAAATACAAAAATTAGCTGGGCGTGGTGGTGCGGCCTGTAGTCCCAGGTATTCCGGAGGCTGAGGCAAGAGAATTGCTTGCTCGAACCTGGGAGGCTGAGGTTGCAGTGAGCCAAGATTGTGCCACCGCACTCCATCCTGGGTGACTGAGTGAGAATCCGTCTCAAAAAAAAAAAAAAAAAATTAGAGCACAATGGCTCATGCCTGTAATTCCAGCACTTTGGGAGGCCAGGAGCTTGAAACCAGCCTGGGCAACAAAGTGAGGCCCTGTCTCTACAAAAAAAATGAAAATATTAGCTGGACATGGTGGTACACACTTGTAGTCCCAGTTATTCAGGAGGCTTAGGAAGAAGGATCACTTAGGCCCAGGAGTTCAGGGCTGCAATGAGCTATGATCATGCCACTGCACTGCAGCCTGGGTGACATAGTAAGACCCACCCCGTAAAAAAAAAAAAAAAAAAAAAAAAATTTTTAGTTGTGACCATAGCAACATTTAGGCTAAGGCTATCTGAAGCAAGACCCTTCTGAGTACCAAATGTTCTGTGCCCCATAAAAGTTTTCCAGTCTAGTTGGTGGGACTATTCCCAGCACTGTGTTAGTGCATGATTGTCAGATACTGTTTTCTCTAATCCTTTCAGGTGGTTCTTTCGCCGCCTTGGGTTGTTTCTTCACAAGCATTCACCAATTAGTACTTCACTGAATATTCAAGAGGGACCCTACACAGTCATTTGGAGTTCCCTCTGTGTGTAGCTCTTTTCTCTGGTACTCTATTCTGAAAAGTCTAGCTAATTAGGTCTCACTGGACTTGCAGTAGAGACGGGTGAAACCCCATCTCTACTAAAAATATAAAATTAGCTGGACGTGGTGGTGGGCACCTGTAATCCCAGCTACTTGGGAGGCTGAGGCAGGAGAATCACTTGAACCCAGGAGGCAGTGCAGTGAGCCGAGATTATGGCATTACACTCCAGCCTGGGCAAAAAGAGCAAAACTCCATCTCAAAAGAAAAAGAAATGTGTGCATCCAGTGGATAGGATGATTTTAGACTCTGAACCAATGTGTGAAACACCTTGGGAATTTTATTTCTAATGAAAGTCACATAGAGCCCTGGGTAAAAACAAGATTCTTCTGTGCTTTACCTGGATCAATGACAAAAACTTTCTATTCCTTTTTTCAAGGTTAAAAAGTCCTTCCAGCCCGGTGTGGTGGCTCATGCCTGTACTCCCAACACTCTAGGAGGCCAAGGTGGGCAGATAACTTATGGCCAGGAGTTCAAGACCAGCCTGACTAACATGGCAAAACTCAGTCTCTACTAAAAATACAAAAATTAGCCAGACACGGTAGCATATACTTGTAATCCTAGCTACTCGGGAGGCTGAGGAACAAGAATTGCTTGAACCCTGGAGGCAGAGGCTGCAGTAAGTTGAGATCACACCACTGCACTCCAGTCTGGCAGGCAGAGCAAGACTCTGTCAAAAAAAAAAGAGAGAAAGAAAAAAATTCCTTCCAGGGTCTTGGCTTTATAGAGAGGTTTTAGTTTCAGTACCTATCACCACCTTGAACAGGGGAGCAGAGCAGGGTCAAGACCTCATCTCTATTCCCTTCCCAGACATTAAAACTCAAGTTTATGTTTTTTTCTGTTTTTGTTTTTGTTTTAGAGACAGGATCACAATTTGTTGCCAAGGCTGGCCTTGAACTCCACCTCAGCCTCCCAAGTGGCTGGGACTACAGGCGCACGACAGCACATCCAGCTTAAAACCCAAGTTTATAGCCAATGTAACTATTTCTGAATCTGAAAATCATCTCCAGGAACATTATAACTAGTTTTCAACTTGTTGATTATTTTGGCACATAGTGAGTTCCTTGCTGGTGAGTTCACGTAGGTATTAAATTATTCATATTTAAATTCAACATTTCTAGCTAGTTACAGCAGAAGGTATTCTATGTTAACGAAGTCTATCATGTTTTAGGACTGTAAATTTCCCTACTCCATAAAACTTTAGGCAAAAGTTTGTATATGTATGTAGATATGCATTATTATGGAAGGAGTCTATAACTTCCATCAAATTCTCAAATGGGTCTCTGACCCAAACAAAGGTTAAAGAGAATTGCGTTTAATCTTTTATTCATTTGCCTAAAATTTTACAATTTCGATGCTATTTTACAAAACCATGAATTCTTTAAACTTCCCCTACCATATATATGAGTGTATTTTCCATATATTTCAAGCTAGTAAATCCCCATTTGTCTTCATATCTTTTCTTTATCCCTAATTACAATAGATTTTAAACACATATTTTTTACTCAATGGCCAACAGAATGAAGATCCTATGTATTGCCCTTGAATATGAAAGCCCAATATACTGCAAGAAGAAGAAAGAGGAAGGGGTAGGGAGAAAATAACTAGTCTGAAGAATTAATGCAGTACACAGAGAGCATTTTGATAAACATAGTATGATGATGGTTAAGATCTGAAGGCAGGAATAAGATGTTAGCCCCAGAGATGGGGAGCAGCACTTCTGAGTGTCCATCTGTTTTGTAAAGTGACTCCTTGATTAAATCACCTAGCCTACTTGATTTTACTCTACATACACTCTAAAATGAACTGTTTAGTAAAAAAAAAACATATTTTGGTTTTTTGAGACATGGTCTCACTCTGGTGCCCAGGCTGGAGTGCAGTGGTGTGATCTTGATTCACTGCAACCTCTGCCTCCCGGGTTCAAGTGGTTCTCTGCCTCAACCTCCCAAGTAGCTGGGATTACAGGTGCCCCCCACCACACCTGGCTAATTTTTGTATTTTTAGGAGAGATGGGGTTTCATCATGTTCACCAGGCTGATCTAAAACACCTGAACTCAGGTCATCCGCCTGCCTCGGCCTCCCAAAGTGCTGAGATTACAGGCATGAGCCACTGCACCCACCCAGAAATATTCTTTACAGGAGATTCCATTATCAATTAGGAGAAGAGAAAAACTGACAGAGAATCAATTAATTTTGGCATTTAGAGTTTACTAAAATATACTATCTAGACAGTCATAAATAATCTATTTCTTTGGAAAAATTATCATCAGACACATGCAGGTATAAGTGAGAAAACAATTGAAAATATTATAATTCATAAGGCTAGTGTACTTTTCTAAAAAACTATGCATAGCTTAATGTTTATAATTGACATACTGCTCTGACATTCTTAAATGAAATAAAATTCCATATAATAACTACTTAGTCACTTCATTTGGTTCTTCCAATAGCATTACTATTAATTAGCAATAATAGTATTAACGAAAAAGGTAGTTTTTGTCTTCTAAGAACTTACTTTTGGGCGGGCACGGTGGCTCATGCCTGTAATCCCGGCACTTTGGGAGACTGAGGCGGGTGGATCACCTGAGGTCAGGAGTTCGAGACCAGCCTGACCAATATGGTAACACCCCATTTCTACTAAAAATACAAAAATTAGCTGTGCATGATAACAGGCACCTGTAGTCCCAGCTACTCGGTAGGCTCAAATAAGAGAATTGCTTGAACCCAGAAGGCAGAGGTTGCAGTGAGCCAAGCTCACGCCACTGCACTCCAGCCTGGGCGACAGAGCAAGACTCTATCTCAAAAACAAATAAACCAACAAGCAAACAAAAACAAAGAACTTACTTTCAAGAGCTTCCTTTTAAAATGTTCCTTAAAGTGTCAGATAATTTATACATTAACAGCCAAATCTTACAAGCCTTGTCGTGAATGAGTAAGATAGACTTCTAGGATTTAATCTATGTAATATGTAAGGAAACATTACCTGCCCCAACGTCCACCTGACTATGTGAGTTTTTTACTCAAAAGCATATTTTTTTCCATATGATTCTCTGCTAGCAACTAACAGCTGTCAATCAAGAGGAACCATCATAAAAGAAGTCTTACCGATATAGTAAAAAAGACAAATATGAAATTCAAAATCAATCAAACCTGAATTTGACTATTGGCTCTGCCACTGTATAATCTTGATGAGGCTATTTATTAATCCATTTACTAATCCCATTAACTGAAAAAGTAGAGGAATATTATACCCAAGTCACAGGATTGTTATAAAAACAACATGTAAAATTCTTAGCTCTTCAAAACACTAAAACGAAGAAAAATACAACAAAGAAAAAACTAGTAACAGCTAGAGTGAGATTGTGGTACAAAGCCCATTGTAATTGACCCTTATTCGCCTATCCTGTGAGAAAATAGGGTCCAAGCATTTCCCATATTACAAAATTAATTATGTAACAAATATAATTTCCACAATTTTTGTTATAGGCCTCAAGGCTCTAACTAAGGCCAAGTGTTCCCAAATTTATTCATTTATTAAATTCAATCTACATCCTTCATATTATTCTTATATCTAGGAAAAATTTTGTAAAATTCTCCAAAATTCCTGTAAAATCCTAGATCCTAGAAGATAGCAATGAAAACAGATTATCAACCCCCCGGCCTTAAATTAAAAGTCTCTTGAAGTTTGATCCCTTGAACTAAAATACTTAAGGCCGCAAAAGATAAAAAGATTCTACATAAAACAAAACAAACCCTAGATAACAAAATTCTCACTTTTTCCTGATCTAATCCTCTGGTTCCACTTTCTTCCAGTCCTGAGCTAAGGACCCGAAAGCAGGCAATCCCATTATAAATTGAAACAACATAATATATACCTCATAAGTTGTTTCTATTGAGGTGTAGGTATACCCTAGTGGGAAGTAGATTTACTTGTTAAGTAAGGAAGGAAACAAAAAAAGATTGGTGTTAGACACTTTAATACTCCCGTCTCAAAAGAAACCATCTCTGTCTACACATTTAACAGTAATTGAAAAGTAAAGGCTAGGCCGGGCATGGTGGTTCCCGCCTGTAATCCCAGCACTTTGGGAGGCTGAGGTGGGCGGATTATCTGAGGTCGGGAGTTCGAGATCACCCTGACCAACATTGAGAAACCCTGTCTTTATTAAAAATACAAAAAAACAAAAAAAATTAGCCAGGTGTGGTGACGCATGCCTGTAATCCCAACTACTTAGGAGGCTGAGGCAGGCAAATTGCTTGAACCCGGGAGGCGGAGGTTGTGGTGAGCCGAGATCGCGCCATCGCACTCCAGCCTGGGCAACAAGAGCAAAACTCCGTCTCAAAAAAACAAAAACACA
>NW_016803881.1:664841-693547 GCF_001698545.2 Rhinopithecus bieti | reverse complement strand
AAAAAGGGGGGGGGGGGGGGTTTAAAGGGGGAGATATATTGTTTTTTTTTTTTTGTGTTTTTTTTTTTTTTTTTTTTTTTTTTTTTGAGATGGTCACCCAGGCTGGAGTGTAGTGGTGTGATCTCAGCTCACCGCAACCTCTGCCTCCCGGGTTCAAGTGATTCTCCTGCTTCAGCCTCCTGAGTAGCTGGGATTACAGGCACATGCCACCATGCCTGGCTAATTTTTGTATTTTTAGTAGAGACAGGGTTTCACCATGTTGGCCAGGCTGGTCTCAAACTCCTGACCTCAAGTTACCCACCCACCTTGGCCTCCCAAAGTGCTGGAATTACAGGCATGAGCCACTGCACCTAGCCTGAAGCCTATATTCTTACATAACAAGAGTCAGCTGGAGCTGAGTTAGAGCATGCACTCTCTCTAGCTCTCCCAGTCCTCACCTGGCCCTCTCCATCTATTTATGTTAACTGCTTGTCTCCTATTCAGCAGAATTGAAGAAGTCCCCTTTTAAGTATTTAAAAACAAACAAAAAATGTTATCACAGGTAAAAACTCATCAGTTGAATGTTTAGGTAAAAGGGAAAAAAATGTTAATTTACCTTGATGGGAAGTAGTGAGGTCCGGGTAGGAAGTAAGGGTGATGAAAAGAGAATCTTGGTGGTGTCCCGAACAGTGTGGCTGGATGGCCAAGGGGAGGGGGCTGGTAGACATGTGGGTGTGGAATGGGAGAAGCCTGGGGGATTGGAGCACTTCTGGGACAAGGGGAAACGCTGGAATACTCCTTAGGAGGCTGGATGGTCGAAGTTGCAAATCTGGCATGGGCAGTACTTGCACTATTTGAAATCCTGTTGGTGCTCTCTAGAGAGACAGGGGTGGGTTGCTTCACAGTGTGAGTGCCTTCAGAATGCAGCTGATGAGTGTCTGTTTGGGAAGGCCCAGCAAAGCGTTGGGGCGGGAGTGCTGGATAGAGCGGCAGACTTGGATCCTGGATAGCCACCTGAGCAGCACTGGAGACGCTGGGCTGGAAAAGTGTGACGGGGCTTGGGCGCTGGACTGCAGGTGTGGGCAGCTGGATGGCAGGTGAGGTTTCACCTTTAGAAATAAAAATAGCATAAATCAAGAATCAACTGAGTCATTCCATGTTTTTCTTCTTTCAGTGAAGTTTAATAAATTGTATAAGCAGAGGCCTTCATCAACCACCTTACCTAACTGCATCATCACATCAAACCACTCTGTTTCATTTGCAGCATTTTGAACAAACTGAAGTTATCTTATTTTCTTGTTTATTTACATTTTTTGTCTCTCTCTCCCAACTAGACTCTAAGTGCCATGAGAAGAGCAACCTTTTCTGTTTTGTTTGCTGTTGTATCCCCAGGGTGAAACGTTCTGTCTGGCACAGAAGAGGCCCTCAACAAATATTTTTTAGATGAATAAACAAATGAATAAAATTATTGATAGATATACTAAAAGACCGAAAACAAATAAATGCTGGTATGCATATACACATTTAAAAATAATAATAATATGAAGCTATTGACACTAGTTACCTTTAAGGAGCCATGATCTAAGACAGGGGACAGGGCAGTGGGGCAGGAGGAAAAGCTAGACTTTCATTTTTTACCTACTGGTACTATTTGAATGTTCTGTTTACCTAAATATATTAATCTTATTTTTAATATTACTAGGGGTTTCAGAGTAGCAGTATGGGTCATTTTTCTTTTCTTTTATAAACTTCTCTATATTAAACTAAATTACAAATGACACAATTTTTTTAGCCGAAAAAACTTAAACAACAAAATTATTTCATTCTATTGTATTCAATATGAATACGAAAGGAAATTTCCAAGTGAGAACAGGACTTGCCACATGTCAACCACTGGTGACAGATATAAAAGGAATACTATTGCAGCAGAGCATGAAAGATATGGCAGAATTTTTAAAGGTAGGTGAAACAATTATGTTTTAGCTTTCTGTTCCTGAAGAAGACAGGACTACTGATTGAGCTGCTAAGTGACCCAAATGACACACCTAGCCTAAATTTAATTCAACTTTCCTGATGAAAGACAGATGGATGCCACAGCAAGAGAGTCATGATCTAGTGTATTGCAATACGGTTCCGAATCCATTAATAAAGAAGATGCAGTTCAAGAAATTCTGTGCTTGGACATGTCTCTGTCAGAGACTGAAAGAAATGTGGATCTTTTTCCAGCCTCATCCAGGTGACTTCCCTCTCCTTCCTTTTCTCCAGATAAAGCAGATAATACCCCTCTTAAAGCAGGAAGTAGGGAATTAAAGGACATAGCCATCTGTTTGAAGATGGCCTCTGACCCAGTGAAGTAGAGAAATAGGATGTAATGATGCTGCCCTGATTCTCACCTGATGAGGTTATATGGACTAGCCCTCCTATCTATGAGGCCAGGCCCTACTCAGGCCCTTCCTGATTTATCGAGCACAGCTTAATTTCCCTTGTCCACGTTCCCTCCAAACTTCGTAAATCTATCACTTATCAGGAAATAGTGTAAATTTTTGTGATTATTTGCATGTCTGCCACCCCAACCATGATCACCAAACTGGGAGATTGAGAGCAGGAACTCTCAATTCCTATTTGTATCCCAGTATCTAGCCAGAACCTGGTTAATAAAAAATAGTTAAGAAAAGTATGAATGGATACAGCTTTTATAAAAGTTTCAAAGCCTTTAAATGAATAGGAATACTCATATAAAAGGAGGATGCTGGCATAACTGACATCAAAGACATGTAATCAAAGATCTGAAGAGAATTCCAGACTACCATGCTATAAGCGAGACAGGGTAGTGGGATGGGGGGGGACTCATCTCATCTTCACTTACGTATTTTTTCCATACATGCCCACTGACCACCAGACCTTGCAGCACCACCCGCACTGACACCATACCCATTGGCTAGAGAGCTTGCAAGCTGTCTGAAAAAACTAAGCAGCATTCCACCATAAATCTTACTCAAGGGAGTTAACTCTATCGCCTGCATGTGAGAATGGCCTCCTGGCGAATTTTAGAATGACAATCTAGAATTAGAATGACAATCCTAACCCCTAGGATTGTAACAGTAAAATTTCTAGGATTGAAATACTAAAATCTCCACCCAGGGAGATTTTCTGATCATGATCAACATATGAGTTAGCATGATTCCTTACTTGTCTGCACACCCTGCACTCCAGCCTGCATATGTAATGACACTCACCTGCCTCATGAATTACGCATATCACCCTCCTTAAGACACCACAGTGCACTCCCTTGGAGAGCCAGCCAGAGAACCCTTTCTCCTGCGCTGTCTCTCTTAATGCCCAATCTTTCCAGGCATAAGCCCTAACAACCCCTGTCTAGGAAAAATTTGCCTGGTCTCTTGTTAATTTCTGTTACACTGAGAGCCAAGAACCTTGTGCCAGTAACATAAGAACTTTCAGACACTAGAAACAGGTTGGGTGCCACGGCTCACATTTGTAATCCCAACACTTTGGAAGGCCAAGATGGGAGAATCACTTGAGTCTGGAGTTTGAGACTAGACTGGGCAACCTAGCAAGACCCCATCTTTACAGAAAAAAAAAGAACTAGAAAGAGGAGCTTGGGAGATAGTACTAAATGTGAGTGACAGAGTAAACAATGCACCAGACATAAAAATAATACCAGACAAGGGTTGGGCGTGGTGGCTCACGCTTGTAATCCCAACAGATAGATGGAGGGAGGCTGAAGCAGGTAGATTGCCTGAGGTCAGAGGTTCAAGACCAGCCCGGCCAACATGGTAAAACCCCATCTCTACTAAAAATACAAAAATCAGCCGGGCATGGTGGCATGCACCTGTAATCCCAGCTACTCGGGAGGCTGAGGCAGGAGAATTGCTTAAACCTGGTAGGTGGAGGTTGCAGTGAGCTGAGATCATGCCACTGCACTCCCACCTAGGTAACAGCACAACTCTATCTCAAATAATAATAATAATAATGCCAGACAAGACAGATTCTATCAAAGAAATAGTAAAAGTAGTTATATCTATAATTGCTACGACTACCTTATTAACTCTTTGACAGCAGAGACTATAAAAAAACTTTATATATTGTTCCTAGCAGAGTTTGCCCCATAATAGGATTTAATAAACCTTAGTAGTGAAGGCGGCAGGTAAGCAGGCATACAAACGTGCCACTGGAATTCACTCAGAAGATATCTGAGATAAAACTCACTGTCACAGGGGAGAATACCAAATTAAACTGCCACAATTCACATATATTTACTGAATATCTTAACGGGATAAAAGTGTACTGGGAAGATCTAGTACAGGACAAGTGATTGATTAGAACAAAAAGGTTTGGTAGAATACCCAGTAAAATGAAATCAGCTTGAGGGCCGGGTGCAGTGGCTCATGCCTGTAATCCCTGCACTTTGGGAGGCTGAGATGGGCAAATTATTTGAGTCCAGGAGTTCGAGACCAAGCTGACCAATGTGGCGAAACCCCATCTCTACTAAAAATACAAAAATTAGCCAGGCGTGGTGGCACTCGCCTGTAGTCCCAGCTATTCAGGAGGCTGAGGCAGGAGAATCGCTTGAACCTGAGAGGCAGAGGTTGCAAGGAACAGAGATCATGCCACTGCACTCTAGCCTGAGAGACAGAGTAAGACTCCCTCTCAAAAAAAAAAAAAAAAAAAGAAAAGAAAAAGCTTGATTGAGAGCCAAATAATGGAGAAATATTACTAGAAAATCCATTAATTCAGTGTGTGAAATATTATGCAGTAGTAATCACAACATATTTAAATTTATGATCCTGGTTAAAGAGAAAGTCAAAAAAATCTACCCTGGGGTTATTCAATTTTTGGAATATTGATACTGGCTAGGGAAAAGGCTGATAGAGATTAAAATAAAAAGTTCATAGAAAATGGAGATTATTTTACACAACAATGCTAAAAACACAGAAGAAAGAAATGTGCCTCAAAGTCACAGTTACTATGGCTAACTGGCAAAAAATAAAAAATGATAACAAAATAACAACAAAACAACAAAAAACCTTCAAAAGCTTGTCCAAATGTACAAATAAGCCCAACTGTGGTGAGGCAAATGCAAAAACGTTAGGCAGTCCAAAGGAAAACAGAAGGAGCCACATCTGAGAGACCTCAAAGTCAATACCAATTGACTCCAAATATTTTTACAAAAAGGAAAGAATCAGTGGAATTATTTAGTCATTACGGTATAAACAGCAACTGAAAGAGAAGAGACAGACACAATAAATTATTTCTACTAAAGAAGACCTTAAGAAGGTTTCTGAACCCTAACTAATTTCAAAGCAAATAGCTTAAAAATATTAGATCAACTACCGTATTCAATTGACAAAAAGAATATAAATAGATCTTAGATGGCATTCACCTAAGACTTTTTTTTTTTAAAGGAAGAAAAGAAAAGAAAAAAAAAAGACAAACCTCTGTCCAGGCATGGGGGCTCACAACCTGTAATCTCAGCACTTTGGGAGGCAGAGGTGGGTAGATCACCTGAGGTCAGGAGTTTGAAAAACCAGCCTGGCTATCATGGTGAAACCCTACTAAAAATACAAAAATTAGCTGGGCATGGTGGTACATGCCTGTAATCCCAGCTACTAGGGAGGCTGAGGCAGGAAAAGCACTTGAACCCAGGAGGCAGAGGTTGCAGTGAGCTGAGATTGCGCCACTGCACTCCAGCATGGGCAACAGAGTGAGATTTCGTCTCAAATATATATATAAATATAAACATTAAAAAATTTTTTTAAAACCTCAAGGTAGAACTGAGAAAATTTTAGACAAAGTAGGTACAAATGGCTTCTGCCAGAGATTTTTAGCAAGTTAATATGACTTCCAGCTATTGAAACTAGTGACCTTGAGAACTCTAGCTTGGTGAGTCTATTATCTACACCTGAAATGGTGGTGAAATCTATACAGTATGATATTAATGCGCAAAGCTTGCTACAGAAAAAGAGCAAATTGTTTCTATATGAGAAAAATCACATACCTCACTATCTTGGTATCTTTCTTCCATGGAAATAAAGCAAACATGCTTGAAAAACAAAATTATCACTTCATATTTAGAATATGAAATTACTTGAAACAAACAAAAAAAGTATATAAACTAACATCTGCACATTACAAGATATTAAAATTATGATTCCCCAAGATTATAGCACACAAGAGATGTGCTATAATCTGTTCTAAAAGCTTCACAAATGATTTAGAATATTAAATATACAGTGAAATTTCCAAATTTGCAAGTGATACTGACTTCTCTAAGTAATATAACGCCAAGTTGATGAGAACGATCTATAAGAATATATTTCAAAGCTATATGATTGGGGAATAAAATAGCAGATAAATTTCATGATTTATTATTAAGGTGTATATCTTAATAATTCCCAAATTATGCTTATAAGATAATGTTCTTTGTTTATCTTTTAAGATGCAAGAAATAATTTTGTTTGTTTTTAGAGACAGGGTCTTGCTATGTTGCCCAGGCTGGTCTCGAATTCCTAGGCTCCCAAAGCACCAGGATTAAAGGCATGAGTCACCACAGCTGGCCCAAGAAATGAATCTTTACTGACACTACATAGCACCAGAAATAAGGGATACTGTAAAAAACAAAACAAAAAACTAAGCACAAACAAAAAAATAATTGTTGTCTTAGATCTGATTACTGTTGTGCATAGCTCTGAAATGCTTCCTATAATTCTGCCTACCATACTTAAATACAACATCATGGAGAAAGAACCCTGCCAACATTCGAAAAAATTTTCCAGTTTCTACTCAACCCTTATCTTTGCTCAGAATGGCATAAAATATATCAAATGTCAGCTGCTTCAAATGAGAACACTGTTAATTCTATTTCTGGGAAGAGAAAATATGCAGAATTTAACAGTTGGTAGAAGCAGATGTAAGTGAGGTCTTGGAAAAAGGGATAAAAAGAAGAAACTTATATTATGAAAACAGAAATCATAACATAACACAGGCTGGGCATGGTGGCTCACACCTGTAATCCCAGCACTTTGGGAAGCCGAAATGGGTGGATCACTTGAGGCCAGGATAACATGGTGAAACCCCATCTCTACTAAAAATGCAAAAATTAGATGGGCATGGTGGTGTGCACCTGTAGTCTCAGCTACTCGGGAGGCTGAGGTGAGAGAATTGCTTGAACCCAGGAGGCAGAGGCTGCAGTGAGCCAAGATCGGGCCACTACACTCCATCTTGGGTAATGGAGCAAGACTCTGTCTCAAAAAATAAATAAATAATGTAACAGAAAAAACAAGGTAAGCGAAAAAAGTCATAATTAAGCCTGTGTTGAAATACAAGATTAAAGAAGTCACTACCAAATAGTGAAGACTGAGAGTCCCTGACTGTGCTAGGAGAGAACAGGGCTATAGGATCAGCTTTCTGCATCTCTCTCTTGAGTCTAGACATCTGGAATATAGCTTGTTGCTATCAATTGCTAAAATGATACATTAAAAACAACAACAACAACACTGAAAATGCCTAAAATTCTAATAAGTCAGTTTCCAAGGCATCTAAAACTCTCAGCTCATATGGCTGGCTTTATTACCAGAAGGATTTAAACAGGTTAAAAAAAAAAATAGAAAAAGCAGGTTTAAGCAGTCTTAGTAGTTTCAAGAATGTGGGCCAGGTGTGGTGGCTCACACTTATAATCCTGGCACTTTGAGAGGTCAAGGCTCAATCACTTGAGCCCAGGATTCAATACCAGCCTGGGCAACATGACAAAACCCCATCTCTAAAAAAATACAAAAATTAGTTGGGCATGGTGGTGTGCACCTGTAGTCCCAGCTTGAGGTGGGAGAATCGTTTGAGCCCAGGAGGACAAGGCTGCAGTGATCTGTGATCCCGCTACTGCACTGCAGCCTAGGCAACAGAGTAAGACCCTGTCTCAAAAAAAAAAAAAAAAAAAAAAAAAAAAGTGACAGCAAGCAGTGAATGTATAAAGCTCTCCTTTAAAAATGGTTAAAACATGTTCTGGGGGCCAGGCATGGTGGCTCATGCCTGTAATCCCAGCACTTCGGGAGGCAGGGCGGACAAATCACCTGAGGTCAGGAGTTCCAGACCAGCCTGACCAACATGGAGAAACCCCATCTCTACAAAAAATACAAAATTAGCTGGCTGTGGTGGTACATTCCTATAATCCCAGCACTTGGGAAGGCTGGGGCAGGTGGATCACCTGAGGTCGGGAGTTCCAGACCAGCCTGACCAACATGGAGAAACTCCATCTCCAGAAAAAATACAAAATTAGCCGGGTATGGTGATACATGCCTATAATACCAGCTACTCAGGAGGCTGAGGCAGGAGAATTGCTTGAACCCGGGAGGCGGAGGTTGTGGTAAGCTGAGATTGCACCATTGCACTCCAGCCTGGTCAACAAGAGTGAAAACTCTGTCTCAAAAAAAAAAAAAAAATGTTCTGGAAAAACAAACCAATGATGGATAGCCCTATAACAAGTTATTAAGATATTAGCTTCTCAATTTTTGGTTCTCAAAATCAATAACAGGAATGTAAAGAACTCAGAGGAGACATTTAGAAAGATTAATATAATGAACCAAACAAATATTTGTTAGAAAATAGATTACTTCCACTGCTTTTCTAGAGCAGTGAGAGAATGGTCTCAACAAATCAGTATCATTACTAAGTTCCAGGACAGGATGCCTCATACCCCATTATCAAGACATTCTTTTATGCTGTTAGTAAAAAGACTCTCCTTTTTCCTATTGAATTACCTCAGTCATTTCCTGCATTATCTGCCTAATCTATGGGTCCATCCTGATTTGCTTAAAAGGTCTGAGGTTTTACACATGGATTATTTGCTACTCTGGCAAACCAAGTGTTTTGATCTCTACTGAAATTTTTCCTTCTCCTATTTAATGTTCTCACTTTCCCTCTTCTTTTTTTTCCTTAATATTGTTGTTCCAAATTCTTAAGACTAACAGAAAGAAAACTTCAAACTTGAGGTAAAATTTTCTTGCAGATATTTAAAAAATAGTAATCTACGATAAAACTAACTCACCAACTGGATGAGTGATGGGATTCTGTAGGCTGGGAATTACCACAGAGCATGTAGGTGAGCGATAAGGATAAACTGTTGTAGGATTTGTAGAGATGATATTCTGTGTGGTACCAGAAAATACATTGGAAACACTTAGAGGGAATCGTTTTCGCTTCCCTGGACGAGGCTGATAAACCCAACCTATAGAAGACAAAATATGTTTAAATGTGTAGCCTCTATTTAGCCTTTAAATAATTTTTTTCATACTAAAATGCAAAGCACTTTAAAGTGTTTTAAAAACAAATTATTGTCTAAAGTATCTTTTCCAGTTCCGGGATATCAGTTCAGTGAATGACTTCTCCACTGTGTATTTTAACATACATATCCAAATAGCTCCTGACTAGCGACCAATGTTATAACTCATAATTGAAAGGAAGAGGGTCATTTTTTTTTTTTTTTTTTTTTTTTTTTGAGACGAAGTCTTGCACTGTTGCCTGGACTGGAGTGCAATGGCGCAATCTCGGCTCACTGCAACCTCTGCCTCCCAGGTTCACGCGATTCTCTTGCCTCAGCCTCCTGAGCAGCTGGGATTACAGGTGCACACCACCACACCTGACTAATTTTTTGTATTTTTAGTTGGCCAGACTGGTCTCGAACTCCTGACCTCGTGATCTGCCCGCCTCGGCCTCCCAAAGGGCTGGGATTACAGGCGTGAGCTACTGCGCCCAGCCAAGGGTCAAATGTTTTATAACCAATGACACAGAATGAATCTGTAGTACAGTCAACATCAAAACCGCTGTACTTGAATCCCAAAGGCTTTCCTCCACCTTATCAAACAATGCCTCACTATGACATTATTCATCTCCTCATTTCCTCACATTCTGTAAGATACAATTGTCTATATCTTACAATGCAATAGTCACTAATGATCAGTCACTATTTCTTTTTTTTTTTTTTGAGACGGAGTCTCGCTCTGTCGCCCAGACTGGAGTGCAGTGGCAAGATCTCAGCTTACTGCAAGCTCTGCCTCCTGGGTTCACGCCATTCTCCTGCCTCAGCCTCCCAAGTAGGTGGGACACAGATGCCCACCACCATGACTGGCTAATTTTTTTTTTTTTATGTATTTTTAGTAGAGATGGGGTTTCACTGTATTAGCCAGGATGGTCTCGATCTCCTGACCTCGTGATCCACCTGCCTCGGCCTCCCAAAGTGCTGGGATTACAGGTGTGAGCCACGGCACCTGGCCAATCAGTCACTATTTTTATGCCTAGTTCAAGAAAAGCCACTCTCCTAAACTCAGCAATCTCCAAGTCCACAAATAACTCAATTTCTTCCAAAGTCAGACCAGTGGAACTATGGCATTTGCAGCCACTGTGTAATCAGAACAATCACTGGTTCCCTACAGGTGCTGCCTCTGACCTTCATTCCTAGAACCTCTCTCCCAATATTTCAGAAAATAGTAAGTTTTGTCCCACCTTGCACAGACATGCTGGCCATACTTGTATTTTCCCAAGCTTAATCCCTGTGTTCTCACTGCTAGGGAGAAATCGGATTTATTTCACACTATATCATGACAGGGCTAAATCTGTCAATCAGAAGGCAGGACTATGTTCTGACAATCATATGTTAAAATGGAATATGGTGACAATCCCTGCATTCTCATTAAGTGTAGACTGCATTTTTTTTCTGTTGCTGTCATTTTAACACTTCTATAGTTTACTTGCAAAATTATAGCCTAAAGCTTTCGAGATGTACTTTCATTAAATTTATATCTATCTAAATCAAAATCACAATGGAACCGCTTGCGCTCTGATTTGTATGGGTTGGTGAATATGAACTCAGATATCCCTTTGCTTGGTTCCATTTAAGGAAACTCATGCCCAGTGCGTCATGTCAATTGTTGTTATATTAGTCATTCTTCTCTTTTTTGTACATACCAGAAAAAAATTATACATTTTTGTCTTTCAAATTCAACCTACCCTAATCCTTTAACTAAATAAATTCATTTAAAAGAAGTAAGAGGCATTATTTCATTTGATTACCAGGAAATTCCTCTCTGTGCTTTTCTTTAATCTTTTGTGCTTCATCGTAATAGGGTTTCTTTTGTTCTTCACTAAGTTTGTTCCACTCTAACCCAAGCTGGACACTGATTTCTGCATTGTTGGCTGCTGGGTTAGCTTTGGCTAGTGCTGGTCGGTGGATCCTTGCCCAAACCATAAATGCGTTCATGGGTCGCTTCACATGACCATTTCTGTCCTTACTGAAGGGAGTGTCTGGTATGCCTACATGACAAAAATTAAGAGGCTAAATTAATGTGTCACACACACACACAATTTTAAGGTAAAGTGCACCTCCGTCTATACTTATTTTTGAAATAGGTGGAGGAAATGCACACTTCAGTATAACCAAAAAAAACATGCCAGTATTCCACAATTCCTTACATCCCCTGAACTCGCCATTCTGAACTGTAGTTTAGAATGACTCCTTTTCCTCAAAGAGAATAATACTGTTGAAGATACTGTGGAAATAATCACGTTGAAGAGAGTAAATTGTTGGCTTATTACTTCTTTGATCTGTATTATTAGTACCTCTAACAATAATTAACATTTAGTTTGTTTACCAATAAAAATATTCTATCATTAAGGGACAGGAACCACACATTACTTACTCGTGACTATAACTTAGCTAGGTAGAGGTTCTCTAAACATTCACAGGAACTCATCTACATGCTGCTCTTGTGTCCTTTCAAGCAAAAATATTTATCAAATTATAATACTATATTAGTTGTATTTCACTATGAAGCTGAAGCTCCCACCAAGTGGAATCATCAACACTAGTCCTGTGTCCTGGGAGAAGATGAGAGAAAACAATAAAAATAATTTTTTGGGTCGGGCCTGGTGGCTCACGCCTGTAATCCCAGCACTTTGGGAGGCCAAGGCAGGTGGATCACGTGAGGTCAGGAGTTTGAGACCAGCCTGGCCAACATGGTGAAATCCCA
The DNA here is from genome assembly GCF_001698545.2 of Rhinopithecus bieti. NCBI lineage: Eukaryota > Metazoa > Chordata > Mammalia > Primates > Cercopithecidae > Rhinopithecus > Rhinopithecus bieti. Next base: position 681,533 of record NW_016803881.1, on the reverse strand, counting down.
TCTCTACTGAAAATACAAAAATTAGCTGGGCGTGGTGGCTCATGCCTGTAGTCCCAGCTACCTGGGAGGCTGAGGCAGGAGAATCACTTGAACCCAGGAGGTGGAGGTTGCAGCGAGCTGAGATCATGCCACAGTACTCCAGACTGGGCAACGGAGTGAGACTCGGTCTCAAAAAAAGTTTTTTGGAAGTCACAGAAGGCAGATGCAATGGCTCACATTTGCTTCTGACCTTCGTTCCTAGAACCTCTCTGCCAATATTTCAGAAAAAAAATGAGAGGAAATAATAAAAGTAATTTTTTTGAAAGTCAGGGAAGGCAGGCACAATGGCTCACACCTGTAATCCCATTACTTTGGGAGGCCGAGGCGGAGGATTGCTTCAGCTCAGGAGTTCGAGATGGGCATCTCTTTTTCATAAAATAAAATTTAAAAGAAGAAAGTCACGGAGCCAGTTGAAATTTCAACAAAGGAAGCTACCAAATTCACATCTCTCATGTATTTTATCAAAAATAACCGTCCATAAATTTATATTTTAGGATTGCCTGATATATTAAAATTCCTTAAAACACTAAGGATGAAATAAGTAGTATAAAGAAAGCTTTCCCTTTCTTTCCTTTAGAAAACAAAAATCTAAAAAATACTAAAGAGAAAAGCAACAGAGTGGAGTGGAGAGGAAGAATCAACACAGAAAATTTAAAAAAATAAACATAAAGAAAATATGAACCAAAGATTAATATGACTTTCCAAGATGTTCACCGGCAAAGTGTTCTGTGTGAACTAAATTGTAAAATAAGAATTTGCTAACTTTATATCTGGAAATACTGGATAGAAATAAAAACATCTATTTGTACTTGTTACCGCTGCGACTAGTCATTTCTTTAAAAACAATATTTATGCCTTATTCTACCGTATTATTTTCAGTATTTCTATAAGTCCTTACCTTTCAGAGGAATAAACACTAAAATATTACATCGAATCACGTACTGTTTTCTGCTAGAAGAATGTTTATTGCTCATTTTTAAAGATAGCCTCTATAATGGGTATAAATTTTCCTATTTAATTATAATCACTTTTTTCATTAAACACCATTACTTCTATCTTGACACATATAAAAGTACTGAGCTATTATAATATTTTTAATCTTGATTATTTGTAGCATATAAACTGAGGGCTCTGTGCTGTCTAGAAAATACCTCTATTTTGTGTACAAAAATTAGTCCTATCTAAATACTGGGCCTTAAAATCGATTTTTAAAAAACTACTTGAGAATCTTGAAGGCATTCGTGTATTCTACTGCTATATATACAAGTCGATCAGAAGTGGTACCTGTGCAGACTCTGCCCTGAAAAGAATCAGTTCCATGACTTTACTTTTGTAGTTTAGACTTGGGAACTGCTGACAAAACAGCTATGGGCAACACAGGTGCAGTTTTGAAAACCCTTCTCCCCTGCTGTCTAATACCTGCATCTGAGGGCAACACGGTGAGCGGGACATCTTTCGTTTCGATTTTTACAGAAGGCTCCAGTAGGGACTGCATTTTAATAGGCACTGGTGTAAGGGGGACTTTGGTCAATCTTATCAGCTCTGAAGGCGGAGCTCCCTGAAACTGGATCCGGGCCCCAGGGGGGACCGTGTCGAGAGTAAAAGGGATCCTGAGGTCTTGCTGGTGCGGCCCAAAGGCACCGGACGTTGGGGCCAAGATGACCTCTGCGCTGCCATGAACTAGGCCATTGGACGCGGGCTCTGCGCCGAGCCTGCAGTCCTCGAGGAGTCTCTCGGGTTCCTCCGTTTTGATCACACCTTCTCGGATGGCCGCCGGGCTTTTGCCTTCCCCGCCTTTCATCGAGTCTCTCATGACCTCCTCGGCCGCCAGCTTGCCCTTCTCGTTCCCTCGGAAGTAGCCGAGGGCCGGTCCGGGACCTTCCAACTTTACCACCCTGGAGGCTCTAGGACAGGTCTCGACGCCCCCACGAGGACCCAATGACGGGTCCAGGCCGGGCCCCAGCTCCTGCTTCTTGGCCTTGAAGTGCAGCGCCCGGGGCTGCACCGGGTGCAACTCCGGCCTGGAGGGGGCGCCCTCGCACGCTGACGGCGGCGGCAGGAGCCGAAGGTCGGGCCTGAACTGCAACAGCCGCGCCTGCGCGGGCGAAGCAGCGGCTTCCTCTTCCCGGGCCTGAGGCTGTGGTAGCAGCAACACTTGCTCTGGCTTCACCTGCAGCAGCCGCCGCACCGCGGGCTGTAAGCCGGACGCCACGGACTCCCCGCACGACGAGGCCAAGGTCGCACTGGCGGCCACGCTTAGTGTGGGAGGCGACGGAGGGGGCTCCACGGCCCCTGCCCAAAAGGTGGTGCCCCCGACCGGCAGCGGGGCGGAGCGGGATGCAACGGGCGCTGTTGCGGCGGCGGCTCCTGTCTGGCTCTCTCCATGGGGGAGGGGGACGCCCAGGCCTGGATTGTGAGCTCAGCCGTTTGTTGGCTACCTTCCCCCTCCCCCTTTCGGTTAAGACCCCTGCAAGGCCTTTGCTACCCAGAATCATACGCGGTTCAAAACGCAGCTGTCTGTTTGGGCCTCACCAATCACAAGCGACCGATACCCCCGGAGGGCCAATCACAGGCGGGCTTTCCGGCTCTTCCCGGTTCCTACTCTCGCCTCGTGCTGAGTCCTCGAATCACCTGCTATGGCGGAAGCCGCCGCACTTGTTGCCCATTTTCTCTGACTCTCCCTCTCTTGTGGAGTTCTCTCCTGGCCGCGTTGTCTTTAGTTATCCCTACCCCTCCCGGAGCTGCGACAATGGCGTTGCCCAGGAAACGCTGCGCTTCCAGGCCACTGACGTCCAGGGAATAAAGTCTTGCGTCACAAGGCGAGCGACGCCTTGTGGGCCCGCTCTGTGCGGCATGAGTAATCTGTCGGCCCTGAGTATCACCAGGGCTTTTGAATCTTTGCCAAGGAAGAATGGTGAAGATTTTGCAACTTATCAATAACCCATTAGCTGATCTTGCTGGGGAGGCTCTTCGACTTTGTGTGATTATTGTGCAAAAGTTTCAGTTAATCACCAGGCCCTGTGGTCCTACTTCCAAAATATTGTACATCCCAAATTCGTCCACTGTTTTGTGTTTCTACCTGCCATTATCCTGTTCCAGGCTCCCACCATCTTTCACTGGGATACCACCTTAACCCTGTACATAGTCTCCCTGCTTGTCACTCTTGCCCCACTACAATCCAGCTGCCAGTGATCTTTCGAAAACGCAAATCTAAGGTTGCCACACTTTTCCTAAAGCTTTCCATGGCTCCCCACTGATCGTGTGATGAAAGTCTAAAATTCTTAGCAAAGCCTTAAAAATCCCCCAATGGCTTGGGATCTAACCTACTACTACTACTACTATTAGATTGGTGCAAAAGTAATTGTGGCTTTTGCTCTTAAATAGTTACTGAGTCTTTGGGTTTCAGCCACATTGGCCCCCTCATCATTCTCTTTCTACTGCGGGGTCTGTAAACATGCTCAGCGTGCTACTCTTTCCTTTGTGTCTCCTTAATTCCTCCTTCCCATTTTTCAAATTGCAGCTCAACTGGGACTTCTTCAAAGAAGCTTTTACTGACTCTGAAAATCAGATCAATTAGAATTTTTATGTGATGATTCTACTGCCTCTCTCACTTGACTATAAAGTCCTTGAAGTCAGAACTGTTTGTGTTTTGCCCAACACTGAATCCCCAATGCAGACCATTGAGCCTGGCATATAGTACTCAATAAATACTTGTTGAATAAATAACTGAATAGCAACTGTGATAGGGTAATAATAAAATAGTAATAATCACTACCTGTGTTAAGGGCTTACTCTTATGCTAGACACTGTTCCAAATCCTTTCCATGTTTATGATTCTCCTTTTACTAGGATTGTGTTTATTTCCATTACACATCACCAAGAAAAACAAAAAGAAATCCTGTATTAACATTTGTTGCATTTCTAAATGACATTCTGGCCAAAAGCTATAGTTTATCTTGACGTAGATGATTTTTGCAATCAAGACAAGTTATCACTCAAAGAAAACCACTCCAATTCATTGTCTAATCCTCTGGTAACAAATGTGGTCAACAGGAGTTCTTACACCTGGCAGATAGACAAGGGCAATGGTTTTCAAACTTTTATCTCAAGAACTCATTATATCCATAAAAACTTGAAGATCAAAAAAAAGATTTTGTTCATGTGGATTTTATCTATCAATATTTACCATGTTGTAAATAAAAACAAATGTTAAAGATCATTACCAACTCACTTAAAACATCAACAATAAAACTGTTATGTGGTAACACGTTTTCATAGGAAAAAAATATATTTTACCCACATTATGCTCACAAGAGAACAAAGTAAAAAGAGCAAATATTACATTAGGATTATTATGAAAATAGTTTTAACCTAGCCGACTTTGAAAGTGTCCGTCCCCATACCACATTTTGAGAACCACTGTACTAAGGTTTAAATGGGAGAGGCAACTGTATGCATGAGCAAAAGCTGATAAAAGAGGCAAATAAATTAAGTTGTCAGAGGTGTGTGAACCAGAGCAACTCCATCTTGAGTAGGTGCTGGGTAAAATGAGGCTGAAACATACTGGGTTGCATTCCCAGACAGTTAAGGCATTACAAGTCACAGGATGAGATAGGAGGCTGGCACAAAATACAGGTCATAAAGACCTTGCTAATAAAACGGGTTGCAGTAAAGAAGCTGGCTAAAACCCACAAAAACTAAGATGGTGACGAGAATGACCTCTTGTCGTCCTCACTGCTACACTCACACTGGCAGCATGACAGTTTACAGATGTCACTGCAATGTCAGGAAGTTACCCTATATGGTCTAAAAAGGGGAGGCATGAATAATCCACCCCTTATTTAGCTTATCATCAAGAAATAACCATTAAAATGGGCAACCAGCAGCCCTTGGGGTTGCTCGGTCTATGGAGTAGCCATTATTTTATTCCTTTACTTAATAAACTTGCTCTCACTTTATGGAGTCGCTCTGAATTCTTCCTTGTGCAAGATCCAAGAGCCCTCTCTTGGGGTCTGGATCTGGACCCCTTTCTTGTAACATCTTTCTGGTGACCCAGATGGGATTATACTGCGTAAGCCCGCAGTAAGTGGCAAGGTCCTATAACATCTTTCTGGCAACTATGGAATGGACTCTATTATGGAAACCCTGACCCAAAGGCTAACTTTGGGTAAGTGTTGGGGTCCGGTAACGTCTTTCTGGTGAACCCTAAGGGGACAATACTGACGAGACTCCTGACTCAAAGGAAATAGATTACAGCACTGATTGGACAACTTTGGGTAAGTGGTGGGGTACCCAGATAAAGAATGGGATTGGGTTAGAGGCCCAACTTAAGAGGGTTAGAGTCCCTTCTAAGATTTAGGGGGCTAGAAGACCCTCTCGGTAAAGTCCCTTTTGGCTAAGAACAGATTCGGCATTACAGGATGTTAACTTCTATTCTCCTTGGAATAATTTGCCTTGTACTCTTTGCTGACGGATGTGGGTGACAGGGTTAGGCAGGTACAGGATCATGGGACATGAGGAGATTTTTCCTCCCATAAAGGGAAAACTTGAGAGCCGATGGGACTGCTGGAAAACATCCCTTCACTACTGAGAAGTGACCACCTGAACTCTTCACTGTCGCTGCAATGGGTGGGTCTTTGTATGGCTTTCCTGAACACCTGGCCTTCCCCACCTTGCCTCAGGCAATGCTGTCGTCTCTCTCTGTGCAAACTGGTTGTAGGAATGGTAAAAATCACTATTTCTTACAAAGTTTTGATTAATGGAAGAAAAGATTTGTAAGGCTAGTCTTAAGCTGTAGCCAATCTGGTGTGTTTCCTGTGTCATTCTGTATTATTCTGTCATAAAGAGGGGTACCTTAGGATAGAACATGGGCTTAGGACATCTATAAGCCTGCTGTTCAAGATGGCCCAGCAAACTGCTCAGTTACAAACTTTCGTGCAGGTCCCCCAAAAAAACTGGATAAGGTTTCCCTCTTGTCTTGTATGTCCTTGGGAGCTTGACCTTGTAACCATGTGGCTGTGCTTTCTCTTTCACAGTGGTGGCCCGGGTTCAGGGTTCAATTCCCATCTTAGGAGATGAGTCCTTTATCTTCTGTCGGTTTATGTATTTATGTGTATCATGGGTGTGGTGTTTGTATATAAAAGAGCTTTGATTAATTGATTAAAAATAATAAGTGCTTAAGTCATATTTTTTTAAGAAAAACTAAATGTATAATGCCTTTTATTTAGTTCATGTGACTTAAGTAATCTTTGGGAAATGAAGACAGTTTTAAAGATTACTGGTAAAATGAAAATATCTTAAAACTGTAAACATTTGGTCTAAATTATGCAGGTCAGATATTAGGTTTGCTAAATGCTTTAAGGTCATAAGCTGCTGCTTTCACTTTTGAAAATTGTTCAATTTACCTACTTTGATGACATTAGAGTCTAGATAAGGCCTGGAGACATGTGATGTTAGCCATACCCCCAGCAATGCGAGAAAAAGTCAGACCTTATCTGCACTTCTGTCTGTGTCTTAGGCTCCACACCTAGTACATAATTAAAATGCTTACTAACCAGGGTTTTCACCAAAAGTAAAAATCGCTGAGATTTAATATTGTAACATGTAATTGAGATTACTGAAGGATAGTTCTACACATAAGATGTGTAAGGAAAGTGAAATGTGCTTTTGGTAAAAGATTCTTAGAAGTCATGGGAATGTAAATTTTCTTCATTAGATTAAATGGTTAAATTATTGTTTTAAGTTAGATAGAATGAAGCTGAAGGTTTAAGCAAGTTTTGGAAAGTTGTGAAAAATTAACTGTAAGACATTCTGTGTGTGAATATATTGGCTAAAGTTAAAAGGATATTCAGTTTTTCTATAAACTAAGCGTTGGAATAAAAGCACAAGTTTTTTAGAGCAAAACCTGCTATAATTTGCTCCTTAACAAAATATGTGAAGGGTTATAAAAGGTTTGTGAAAATCTTACCTAAAAGTCAAACTCATTAAGATTGAATACATTTGTCTATAACGTTTTATAAAGAATTGGGTTTGTCATCAATAATGCACTAATGCAACAGTCACATTTGACTTATTTGGTACAAAAATCATACAGGAAGCATTATCAAATGTAAAATGGTGTTTGGATTTTGGGGGGCTGTAATTGTATAAATGTATTGTTGGTATATATCCAAAATTATTTTTAAAAGTCTTATAATTCTGATATGACTTAGTGTATATTATGAATAATTATAATTGTTACATAAAAATCATTGTATACCACAAAAGGAAGCAAATTTCCTTATCAATTGTGACGTTAATAGTGGCTGTCCTAAGATTTTTTGTCATCCACACACAATTGTTGTCTTGTTTTAATCCTCTTCAAAAGTTGGTTTATAATCAACTGTAGAACTCTAACAAGTGTTCTTCAATGCAGGTTTCTGATAACTTTGGAAATTGTGATATTAAAATAAAGGAAAACACTTTTAGAATACACATGGAGAGCTGAAATGTTCAGGCATATCAAGCAGAACAGAAGTTAACTGAATTGATTGAACCAATAGAAGACTAAAGTAATCATTTTAGCTTTGCTTAAAATGCTGCTGATCCTTTGTTTTGTTTTTCAGAGTCGAGGAAACTTATCTTTTGAGCTATTTGCAGCTCTTAGCAGTTGAGTAAAGTATATTGCTGTGAATACCATTTGAAGCATATTTGGTTCTCTCAACCTAATTTCTCCAGAATTTGGAAACTGTTTGTGAGTATTTTTATGTTATGGCAATATAGTTATTTGCATAACTGAAATAAGAACCTGTTTTCTTTTGCAACAGGACACAATTGGAAACACTGGTTATTTTACCAAGGCTTTGACTGGAATGGCATATTTTCCTTTAAGGAATCAAACTTGACTTGTAAAGCCAATAAAAGCCCCTTGGGGAATTGGTCTCAGACCTTGTCTACAACAGCCACTGTACAGGGTTTCTGACCTGTGGTAAGTAAAGAATATCACTTTCTAACAGGTCCAGGATCCCCAGGTTATCTTGGGACCCTAAGAGGAAGGGAATTTACTCACCTCATAGGTATTTGAGGGTACAAACCTATGGCAGGGATGGGCTCTAAAAAAGTCTTAGATTCCGTCTATGGAATAAAATTCCATCAAAGCCAATTTAAAAAGAGTTTATGTAAAAAATAATTATTCTTATTGCACTTTATACAAATAATCAGGCCATGTATAATAAAGCAAATCAGACTTACCATAATTTGTCTTTAGTAAAAATGGGAAACTGGAGAGAAATTATGTTTCAAAAACGGTGGTACACTTGTTATTAAATTCTAGTCTCATCAGTTGTTTTTAAGTTTGTTTCTGCAATTTAGACTAACCCTGCTTATTCCTGTGAACCAACTAGTGACATCTGACTGTTGCTCAGAGGAAACAAGAGGGATGGGTAATGTAAAATCTAAATCAGCATTCTAATTCTGAGCATATATTGGAATCAGATAACAACCCCATGTCAGCTTGGTTCCAACAGGTGCCCAGTTCATGGAAAGTCCTCTAACTTAGTTTACTTGGAATAATTTTATTTCTTTTGCTTTACTGTTGTGGAATATATTGCTGTTGTGCTATTTGTGTTAGGAATAAGGATAAGCTTACTCGTTTTCTTAAGTTAAACACTTATGAATCTTCCAGATATCACCTTTTGTCAAAACTCAGAGTCATGAATTGCCCTCACCATACTGATGCTTTCTGACTGAGTTCCTCCTCTCTACCCTGAATACAAGAGACTCTCATACTTAGGCAGGAATATCATTGCTCCTATTCATCATGAAGAAGTTACAGAAGATGGATTTTCAACTCTCTGCAACCCTTAGGATTAAAATTATACAAACCCTTAGGATTATAAAAGGGAGGGGGTAATGTCAGGCATGTGAACCAGAGCAACTCCATTTTGAGTAGAAGCTGTGTAAAATGAGGCTGAAACCTACTAGCCTGCATTCCCAGATAGTTAAGGCATTCTAAGTCACAGGATGAGATAGGAGGCTGGCATAAAATACAGATCATAAACAGCTTGCAGATAAAACAGGTTGCAGTAAAGATACTGGCTAACAACCACCAAAACCTAGGTGGCGACAAAAGTGGCTTCTTATCATCCTCACTGCTACACTCCCATCAGTGCCATAATAGAATACAGATGCCATGGCAACATCAGGACATTACCCTATATGGTCTAAAAAGGGGAGGCATGAATAATTCATCGCTTGTTTAGCATATCATCAAGTACTAACCATAAAAATGGGCAACCAGCGCACTGTCTATGGAGTAGCCATTCTTTTATTCCTTTACTTTCTTAAACTTGCTTTCACTTTACTCTGTGGACTCACCCTGAATTCTTTCTTGTGTGAGACCCAAGAACCTTCTCTTGGGTTCTGGATCTGGACCCCTTTCCTATAACATCTTTCTGGCAACCCAGATGGGCCTATAGATATTCCCAGTAAGTGCTAGGATCCTGTAACATCTTTCTGGTGACCATGGAATGGTCCCACTATACTCTGGAAAACCCCAACCCAAAGGCTAACTTTGGGTAAGTGGCAGGGTCCAATAAGAAAGTTGGTGTTAATTTTGTGCAAGATTTCAGTTTCATATTCTGATTTCAATTATCAAAATGTAATTGACAGTAGATGCATGGGTTTCTTTCTGAACTCTCTGTTCTGTTCCTTCCATTCCTTCCATCTATGTACTGTAAACCAAAAGTATCTGAGACAAGCCTCAATCAATTTAGAAGTTTATTTTGCTAAGGTTAAGGACATGCCCATGACACAGCCTCAAGAAGTCCTGACAACATGTACCCAAGGTGGTTGGGCTACAGCTTGCTTTTATACATTTTAGGGAGACGTAGGACATCATTCAATACTGTAAAATGCACATAGCTTCAGTCCAGAGAGGGGTGACAGCTCAAATCAGGGCTTCCAGATCACAGGTGGATTCAAAGATTTTCTGATTGGCAATTGGTTGAAAGATTTATCTAAAGACCTAGAATCAACAGAAGGGAGCGTCTGGGTTAAGATATGGGGTTGTGGATACCAAGGTTCTTATTGTGCAGATAAAGCCTCCAGATAGCAGGTTTCAGAGCATATCAGACCTAAAAAGTCTATTCTGTCAGTCTGAAGTTCGCTGTTTCTATGTTAATGCTGGTCAGCTGTGCCTGAATTCCAAAGGGAGGAATGTTTAATGAGGCATGTCTGACCACCTATTCCCATGGTAGCCTGAGCTAGTGTTTTAGGTTTACTTTAAAATGCCCTAGCCCGGTGCAGTTGTTCATGCCTGTATTCCCAGCATTCTGGAAGGCTGAGGCAAAAGTATTGCTTGAGTCCAAGCGTTTTAGACCAGCCTGGACAACGTGGCAAACTCTCGTCTCTATAAAAAAATACAAAAATTAGCCAGGCATGATGGACTGTGCCTGTAGTCCTAGCTACTCGGGAGGCTGAGGCTGGAGAATTGCTTGAGTTCAGGAAGCAGAGGTTGCAGCGAGCTGAGACTGCACCAGTGCACTCCAGCCTGGGTGACAGAGTGAGACCCTGTCTCAAAAAAATAAAATAAAATAAAATGCCCTTGGCCAAAAGGAGGGGTCCATTCCATTGGTTGGGGAACTTAGAATATTATTTTTGGTTTACAGTATCTATTTTTTTTTCTTTTGTTAAAAATGGGGTCTTACTCTGTTACCCAGGCTGGATTATAGGCATGAGTCACCATGCCAAACTTTATACATGTATGCCAAATATGTATACCACCATGCCAAAATACATATATGTATTTTTTTATTTTTTTATTTTTTGAGATGGAGTCTCGCTCTATTGCCCAAGCTGGACTGCAGTGGCACAATCTCGGCTCACTGCCACCTTTGCAGTTGGTTGTATGTTGATTTTTGTATTTTTATTTTCTTACCTTATTGCCTTCCGGGTTCAAGCAATTCTCGTGCTTCAGCCTCCCAAGTACCTGGGACTACAGGCACATGCCACCATGCCCAGATAATTTTTTGTATTTTTAGTAGAGACGAGTTTTCACCGTGTTAGCCAGGATGGTCTCAATCTCCTGACCTCGTGATCCACCCGCCTCTGCCTCCCAAAGTACTGGGATTACAGGTGTGAGCCACCACGCCCAGCCTTATATATGTATTTTTATGCCAATACCACAGTCTTGATTACTCTAGCTTTATGGTGAATTTTGAAATTTTGAAATCATGTAAGTCCTTGAACTTTGTTCTTTCATAAAATCATATTGGCTTATCTTGGTCCTTTGGATTTAAAAGACAAATGTTAGGTTCATCTTATCAATGTCTTTTACAGCAAACCCTAATGGTATTTAGATAGAAATTGTATTGAATCTATGGATCAATTTTGGGGAAACTGACACCTTGACAATACTGAATTTTCCTATTTGCAAACATAGGACATATCTCCATTTGTTTCAGTCTTAATTTCCTTTGACAATGTTTTGTAATTTTCAGTGTACTGTCCTGTACTTCTTTCATTAACTTTATTTCTGAATACTTTATTCTTTTTATGCTATTGTGAATGTAATTTTTTTTTAAATTTCCTTTGCAGTTGGTTGTATGTTGATTTTTGTATTTTTATTTTCTTACCATATTGCACTGGCTGGAACCTTCAGTCCAAGGTTAAATAGAAGTGGTGAGAGTTTTACATCCTTTTGCCTTGTACCCAATCTTAGGAAGAAAGCATTCATTCACCTTTAAGCATGTTGTTAGTCATAGGTTTATGTAGCTGCCTTTTATTAAAGTAAGAAAGTTTCCTTCTATTCCTAGTTTATTGAGAATTCTACCATGAATAGTAGTTCAATTTTATCAAATGCTTTGTCTGTGTCTCTTGAGATGATGATATGGCATTTTCCTTTAAGGGTCAGCAGAATTTTCCAGAAAAGGCTATATAGTAAATATTTTTGGTTTTCTGAGCCACATGAGCTCTGTTGCAACCAATCAACTCGGCTTTTGTAGCAGAAAGCAATCATAGACAATATGTAAATGAATGGGCTTGGCTTTGTTTCAGTAAACTTTATTTGCAAAAACAAATGTCACGCCAGATTTGGCCCAGGGGCTATAGTTTGCTGACCACTGATTTATTTTATTAATGTATGTATTACACGAATTGATATTCAGATGTTAAGCTGAAGAACATTCCTGTAATAAACTGACCACACTTGGTAATAGTATATAATCCTTTTTGTACATTACTGGATCTAATTTGTTGTTATTTAAACAATTTTAGCATTTACATTCATGAGGAGTGGTGTTCTATAGTTTTCTTGTGATATCTTTGTGGCTTTTAGTATCAGGGTAAAATGAGCAGTAAAGTGTCCCCTTTTCTTCTATTTTTGAAAAGATTTCCATTGGATTGGTATTATTAATTATTTAAATGTCAATAGAGTTCTCAGTAAAACCATGCAGGGCTGGACTTCCCTTTGAAGAACATTTTAAAATAATTTAATTAAATACTTTAATATTTTTCACTGATATATATCTATGCAAATTTTATAATTTCTTTTTGAGTCTACTTTGATCATTTCTGTTAATGAATTTGCCCATTTCATCTAAGTTGACAAATTGTTGGCATAAGGTTGTTCAAAATATTCCTTTATAAGCCTTTTAATTTCCATAGGGTTCAGAATGCTTTCTCTTTTAATCCCAGTTTTGGTAATTTCTATCTTCTCTCTTTTTTTCTTGGTCATTTGACTAAAATGTTATCAATTTTGTAGATCTTTTCAAGGAATCAATTGTAAGTTTCACTAGTTTTCTCTATTGTTTCACTGTTTTATTTGTATTGATTTCTGCTGTGGTCTTTAGTCGTTCATCCTACTTTGGCTCTTCTTTTTGTGGTTTCTTAAGGTGGAGGCTTAATTAATTTTTCTAGGTTATTAAAGTCTTCCTTTCTAATTTTTAAAGCTATAAATTTCTCTCTAAATATTGCCTTACCTGCATTAATGTTGATATGTTCTGATCTTATATTCATTCAGTAGAAAATATTTTATAATTTCCCTGGAGATTTTTTCTTTGACGTGTAAACCAAAAATAAAATTCAAAAGCCTCCCCACAAAAATCTGATTGGACTTTCTTCTCAGCCAGGGCACTCTAAAATTTAACCTGAAAGACTGGTTCAGGCCATGAAAGGAAGTAAGGGTTTGACATGCCTCATTATACTCTTCCAGCATTAACCAACACAAACCTTATATCTGATAAGAAACATTTACAGTCTTCTCCCTAATGCCCGCTGGAGCCTTTGTCTGCATGATAAAACCTAGGTCTTCACAATCCTTTATCATAACCTAGACATTCCTTTCTACTGACAATAACTTTGTCTATCAATTGCCATCAGAATATGTTTAAAGAAATATTGACATACCCGCCAGTCATGGTGGCTCACACCTGTAATCCTAGCTCTTTGGGGGGGCCAAGGAGGGTAGATCACGAGATCAGGAGTTCAAGACCAGTCTGGCCAACATGGTGAAACCCCATCTCTATTAAAAATACAAAAATTAGATGGGCATGGTGGTGTGTGCCTGTAATCCCAGCTACTCGGGAGGCTGAGGGAGGAGAACTGCTAGAACCAGGACCTGGGAGGCAGAGGTTGCAGTGAGCCGAGATCGCACCACTGCACTCCAGCCTGGGCGACAGAACGAGACTCCATGTCAAAAAAATAAAATAAAATAAAATAAAACAAAATAAAATAAAAACTGAAAAGAAATACTGACAAATCCAAATATAATTAGTGGATAGTGTTTCTTTTTTTTATTCTGTGCATTTTTCCTCCACATATTTTGCATTTATAATGCTGTATCTTTTTGATTAATTAACCTTTTTATCATTATGAAATGTTGTCCTCAGTCTCTAGGATGGTTCTTGTATTAAAATATATTTAAATATAGTCTCTCCAGATCTCTTGTGACTACTGTTTGCTTCATGTGTCTTTTACCATTATATTACTTTCTTTCTATTGTATTTTAAATATAAAGTTTTTTCTATAAAAAAAATACTCGTAATCTTATATTACTACCTCTGCCTATGAGTGGAGTTTCTAGTCCAGTAAAATTTAATGTAAAAAATTATTGGTATACTTAGTTTATGTTTGTCGTTTTAGAACTTTTCTACATGCTTGTTTGTTCCTATGGTTCTCTTATATCACTTTTCTTTGGTTATACAAATATGTTTTAGCTTACCATTTCAATTCCTACGTTAGTTTTTTTAAGCAAGTTTTTGAGGTTTAGTGTGTGCAAGTGTATTTGCATGCATCCTTAACCCATCACGGTCCTCTCCAGGTTAATACTAACTTAATTCTGGTCCAATATAGCTACATTTCACCTGTAGGTCTCCATTTCCTCCTCCTCCCTGTATGCTACTATTGACGTTGATATGGTGTCTATATATATTATAAACCAAGTAATACAGTAGTACATTTATTGCTTTAAACAGATTGTTTAGAGAAAGTAAGAGACAAAAATTATGTTATTTTTTAAATCTAGTGTTAACGAAAAGAGTCAAACTCTGTAAAATATTTGAAGAGATTTATTCTGAGCCAAATATGAGTGACAATGACCCATGACACAGCCCTCAGGAAGGCCTGAGAACATGTGCCCAAGGTGGTTGGGGCGCAGCTTGGTTTTATACATTTTAGGCAGGCATGAGGCATCAATCAAATACATTTAAGAAATACATTGGTTTAGTCCAAAAAGGCAGGGCAACTCAAAGTCAGGGCTCCAGGTTATAGGTAAATTTAAGCATTTTCTGGTTGACAGTTTGTTGAGTTTATCTAAAGACCTGGGATCATAGAAAGGAAATGTTCAGGTTAAGATAAAAGACTGTGGAGATCAAGGTTCTTTTGAAGTCTTATAGTGGCTGCCCTTAGAGACCATAGATGACAAATGTTTCCTGTTCAGATCTTTAAAACGTGCAAGACTTTTAGTTAACCTCTTTAGGATTGGGAGGGCCTAGAAGAAAAAGATATAGCTATGTTACTAGAGATTCCTTACAGATGCAACTTTTCCCCCACAAAAGACAGCTTTGCAGGGCCATTTAAAGATACGGAAAAGAAACATGTTTTGGGGTAAAATATTTTGATTTTCTTCTTTGTCTTGTAATGTTATGCCAGAGTCAGACTGCAAAGTAAGTCACAATATATAGGGTTAAATAAAACCCATCTGATGAGAATTTATGATTTGTAAGGCACGACTCCTCAGACCTCTCAGATAGGAATTTGGGCAAGATTAAAAAATCAGAGTTTAGTCCTCATTAGCCATGTATTTACCATTTCCCACATTGTTCTTTCCTTCATGCATGTCCAAGTTATTGTCCACTGTCATTCCTTTAATATTTCTTGGAAGACAGTTCTCCTAGCAGCAAATTCTCTCAATTTTTGTTTACCTGCAAATATCTTTATTTACCTTCATTATTGAAAGGTTAGCTAACGATATGAAATTCATGGTTGGCTTGTTTTTCTTTTTTTTTTTTTTTATTATACTTTAAGTGCTAGGGTACATGTGCACAACTTGCAGGTTTGTTACATATGTATACATGTGCCATGTTGGTATGCTGCACCCATTAAGTCATCATTTACATTAGGTATATCTCCTAAAGCTATCCCTCCCCTCTCCCCCGACCCCACGACAGGCCATGGTGTGTGATGTTCCCCATCCTGTATCAGGTGTTCTCATTGTTCAGTTCCCACCTATGAGTGAGAACATGCAGTGTTTGAGTTTCTGTCCTTGTAATAGTTTGCTCAGAATGATGGTTTCCAGCTTCATCCATTACCTACAAATGACATGAACTCATCCTTTTTTATGGCTGCATAGTATTTCATGGTGTATATGCGCCACATTGTCTTAATCCAGTCTATCATTGATGGACATTTGGGTTGATTCCAAGTCTTTGCTATTGTGAATAGTGCCTCAATAAACATGTGTGCATGTATCTTTATAGCAGCATGATTTATAATCCTTTGGGTATATACCCAGTAATATACCCAAAGGATATATTGGGTCATATGGTACATCTAGTTCTAGATCCTTGAGGAATTGCCACACTGTCTTCCACGATGGTTGAACTAGTTTACAGCCCCAACAACAGTGTAAAAGTGTTCCTATTTTTCCACATCC
Source organism: Rhinopithecus bieti (assembly GCF_001698545.2). Taxonomy (NCBI): domain Eukaryota; kingdom Metazoa; phylum Chordata; class Mammalia; order Primates; family Cercopithecidae; genus Rhinopithecus; species Rhinopithecus bieti. The sequence continues at coordinate 665,365 of NW_016803881.1, read as the reverse complement.
TCTCCAGCATCTGTTGTTTCCTAACATTTTAATGATCGCCATTCTAACTGGTGTGAGATGGTATCTCATTGTGGTTTGATTTGTATTTCTCTGATGGCCAGTGATGATGATAATTTTTTCATGTGTCTGTTGGCTGCATAAATGTCTTCTTTTGAGAAGTGTCTGTTCATACACTTTGCCCACTTTTTGATGGGGTTGTTCGATTTTTTCTTCTAAATTTGTTTAACCTCTTTGTAGATTCTAGATATTAGCCCTTTGTCAGACTGGTAGATTGCAAAAATTTTCTCCCATTCTGTAGGTTGCCTGTTCACTCTGATGGTAATTTCTTTTGCTGTGCAGAAGTTCTTTAATTTAATTAGACCCATTTGTCAATTTTGGCTTTTGTTGCCATTGCTTTTGGTGTTTTAGACATGAAGTCCTTGCCCATGCCTATGTCCTGAATGGTACTACCTAGGTTTTCTTCTAGGGTTTTTATGGTATTAGGTCTAACATTTAAGTCTTTAATCCATCTTGAATTAATTTTT
>NW_016803881.1:640906-662361 GCF_001698545.2 Rhinopithecus bieti | reverse complement strand
TTGTTTTTTTTTAAGAATGTTGAATATTGGCCCCCAGTCTCTTCTGGCTTGTAGAGTTTCTGCTGAGAGATCTGTTGCTAGTCTGATGGGCTTCCCTTTGTGGGTAACCCGACCTTTCTCTCTGGCTGCCCTTATCATTTTTTCCTTCATTTCAACTTTGGTGAGAATGACAATTATGTGTCTTGGAGTTGCTCTTCTCGAGGAGTATCTATGTGGCGTTCTCTGTATTTCCTGAATTTGAATGTTGGCCTGCCTTGCTAGGCTAGGTAAGTTCTCCTGGATAATATCCTACAGAATGTTTTCCAGCTTGGTTCCATTCTCCCTGTCACTTTCAGGTATACCAGTCAGACATAGATTTGGTCTTTTCACATAGTCCCATATTTCTTTGAGGCTTTGTTCATTTCTTTTTACTCTTTTTTCTCTAAACCTCTCTTCTCAATTCATTTCATTCATTTGATCTTCAGTCACTGATACCCTTTCTTCCAGTTGATCGAATCAGTTACTGAAGGTGCTGCATTTGTCCCATAGTTCTTGTGCCATGGTTTTCAGCTCTATCAGGTCATTTAAGCACTTCTCTACATTGGTTAATCTAGTTTGCCATTCATCAAATCTAATCAAGGTTTTTAGCTTCTTTGTGATGGGTTCAAACATCCTCCTTTAGCTCAGAGAAGTTTATTATTACCGATCATCCGAAGCCTTCTTCTCTCAACTTGTCAAAGTCATTCTCCATCCAGCTTTGTTCCATTGCTGGTGAGGAGCTGTGTTCCTTTGGAGGAGAAGAGGCACTCTGATTTTAGAATTTTCAGCTTTTCTGCTCTGGTGTCTCCCCATCTTCGTGGTTTTATCTACCTTTGGTCTTTGATGATGGTGACGTACAGATGGGGTTTTGGTGTGGATGTCCTTTCTGTTTGTTAGTTTTCCTTCTAACAGTCAGGACCCTCAGCTGCTGGTCTGTTGGAGTTTGCTGCAGGTCCATTCCAGACCCCGTTTTCCTGGGTATCACCAACAGAGGCTGCAGAACAGCAAATTTGCAGAACAGCAAATGTTGCTGCCTGATCGTTCCTCTGGCAGCTTTGTCTCAGGGGGCATCCGACCATGTGAGGTGTCAGTCAGTCCCTACTGGGAGGTGCCTCCCTGTTAGGCTACTTAGGGGTCAGGGACCCACTTGAGGAAGCAGTCTGTCCATTCTCAGATCTCAAACTCCACACTGGGAGAACCACTACTGTCTTCAAAGCTGTCAGACAGGGACGTTTAAGTCTGAAGAAGTTTCTGCTGCCTTTTGTTCAGCTATGCCCTGTCCCCGGAAGTGGAGTCTACAGAGGCAGGCATGCCTCCTTCAGCTGCAGTAGGCTTCACCCAGCTCAAGCTTCCCGGAGCTTTGTTTACCTACTCAAGCCTCAGCAATGGCGGGTGCCCCACCCCTAGCCTCACTGCCACCTTGAAGTTCTATCTCAGACTGCTATGCTAGCAGTGAGCGAGGCTCTGTGGCCATGGGACCCTCCGAGCCAGGCATGGGATATAATCTTCTAGTGTGCCGTTTGCTAAGACTGTTGGAAAAGCACAGTATTAGGATGGGAGTGACCCGATTTTCCAGATACCATCTGCCATGGCTTCCCTTGGCTAGGAAAGAGAATTCCCAGACCCCTTGCACTTCCCAGGTGAGGCAATGCCTCGCGCTGCTTCGGCTCACACTCTGTTGGTTGCACCCACTGTCCTGCACCCACTGTCCAACAAGCCCCAGTGAGATGAACCCGGTACCTCAGTTGGAAATGTAGAAATCACCCGTCTTCTGTGTTGCTTACACTGGGAGCTGTAGACAACTGGAGCTTTTCCTATTCAGCCATTTGGAACCTCTCTCTTGCTTTTCTTTTTCTTTTGGCATGTTGAATATGTTACTCCACTACCCTCTTTTCTGAGGAAACCTCAGCCATAATTGTACTCTTATTTCCTGTATACGTGATAAGTCATTTTTATCTTACAGCCTTCCAAATTTTCTCTTTGTTTTTGTTTTTTAGCAGTTTGGTTATGTGTCTAGGTGTAAATCTCATTATGCTTATCCTATTAGGGGTTTTTTTGAAGTTCTTGGATTTGTAAATTGTTCTTTAGGTTGATTGTTTTGCTTTATGTTTTTTGTTTTGTGTGTGTGCATGTGTGTGTGTGTGTGTGAGAGAGAGAGAGAGAAAGAAAGGGTCTTGCTCTGTTGCTCAGGCTGGAGTTTAGTGGCATAATCACATCTTGGTGAAACCTTGACCTCCTGGGCTCAAGCGATCCTCCCACCTCAGCCCTCTGAGCAGCTGGGACCACAGGCAGATGCCACCATTTTTTGTAGAGACAGGTTATCCCTATATTGTCCAGGCTGGTCTTGAACTCCTGGGCTCAAGTAATCTGCCCACCTCAGCTTCCCAAAGTGCTGGGATTACAGGCATGAGCCCCCGTGCCTGGCCACTTTGTGGTTTTTAGATCACTTTTGAAATGTTTTGACCATTATTTCTTCAATTATTTCTTCCACCTATTTTCTTTCACTTCTTATGGGACTCCCATTAACATGTGTTGGAATCCTTGTTTTAGCAAGTCTTGTATGCTCTGTTCATTTTTCTTTGATTCTTTTTTCCTCTGCTCTTTGGATTGGATAATTTATTTTTTTTTTTTATTTTTTTTTAGTTTTTTGAGACGGAGTCTCGCTCTGTGGCCCAGGCTGGAGTGCAGTGGCCCGATCTCAGCTCACTGCAAGCTCCGCCTCCCGGGTTCATGCCATTCTCCTGTCTCAGCCTCCCAAGTAGCTGGGACTAGAGGCGCCCACCACCTCGCCTGGCTAGTTTTTTGTATTTTTTAGTAGAGACGGGGTTTCACCATGTTAGCCAGGATGGTCTCAATCTCCTGACCTCGTGATCCGCCCGCCTCGGCCTCCCAGAGTGCTGGGATTACAGGCTTGAGCCACCTCGCCCGGCCTGGATTGGATAATTTCTACTGATTAAACTTGAAGCTTGCTGATTCTCACAACATCTCAATCTGCTATTGAGCTTATCTAGTGAAATTTTCATTTCAATTGTTACACTTTTCAACTCTAGAATTTCAATTTTGAATGTTTCTACTTAAGAGTTAGTATTTTTATTTTTTATTGTTATATTTTCTTTAATTCTTTGAAAATATTTATAATAGTTTCTTAAAGTTTTTGCATTCTAAATCTGGGACCCAGTCAGAATAAATTTCTATTCATAGAAGGCTCTGTCTTTTAATTTCATCATGGGCTTGATAGATTTTTGCTCTCTCATCCCTCATGGAAGGACATCAGTAATAATTGTTGAATAACATTAGGAATAAATTTCAGTAATTGCTTCCTTGGTGATTTACATAAGGTATAGCAGAGGTGTTATTAATTTGTTTCTGTAGTTAAGATGGAAACTCACCTGCATTCGTCATTTTCATCAGATTCCTTGTAGTTGGTTGAGTAGCATCCCCAGAAATTCATACCCAGAAGATTAGAATGTGATTTTATTTGAAATAGGGTCTCTGGAGATGTAATTATTTAAGAATCCAGGTGGGATCATGTTGGATCTGAGTGGACACTAAAGCCAGTGATTGGTGTCCTTATAAGAAGAAGAGAGGATACAGCAGAAAAGATCATGTAAAGATGAAAGCAGAGATTGGAGTAATGTATCTATGAGCCAAGGAATGCTAAGAATTGCCAGGAGCCACCAGAAGTTAGGAAACAGGCATTGAAGGCACTTTTCCTCAGAGCATCCAGAAAGAGCCAACCTGTCTACACCTTGATTTCAAACTGCTGGTCTCCAGAACTCTGCGAGAGTGAATTTCTGTCATTTTAAGCCACTCCGTTTGTGGTACTTTGTTACAGAAACCCTAGGAAACTAATACATTATTGTGTCTTCTTTCGCTTTCTTAACAGAAATGTGCAGCAAAGAATTCTGGGATTAGTTCTTTCTTATGACTGCAAAATCTCAATTACTAAGGCCGGAAAGAGAGTTTCCATTCACTGATTTATTCATTTATTCATTCAGTAAATGTTTACTGAACCCCTAGAATGTGTCAAGCCTTGTGTTAGGCTCTAAGAATACAACAGTAAGTAGGACAAATGAGTCCACTTTTCTTATACAATTTACCTTTTTACAAAGAAATCTTAAATTCATATGAAAACTGTTCAAAGTCACAACTATGTCTCCGAAGAAGGTTACTTAATGTGATCTAATTAAATCAGTGTTATGGACTGAATGTTTCCTCCCAAAATTCATATGCTGAAGCCCTAACCCCCAGTGTGGCTGTATTTGGAGACGAGACCTCTAAGGAAATAATTAAGGTTAAAATGAGGTCATAAGGATAGCGCCCTGATAGGATTTGTGTCTTTATATAATGAAACTCCAGATCTCCTCTCCACAACCCCAATATGCACCAAGGAAAGGCCATGCAAAGACATTGTGAAAAGGCAGATATCCAAAAACCAGGAAGGGAGCCCTCCTTAGAAACCAATCCTGCCAGCCAGGCATGATGGCTCACACCTGTAATCCCAGCACTTTGGGAGGCTGAGGCAGGCAGCTCACTAGAGATCAGGAGTTCCTGGCAAAACCCCATCTCTATAAAAAGTACAAAATTTAGCCAGGCGTGGTGGCTCATGCCTGTAATCCCAGCATGTTGGGAGGCTGAGGCGGGTGGATCACCTGAGGTCAGGAGTTTGAGACCAGCCTGGCTAACATGGTGAAAGTGAAACCCCGTCTCTATTAAAAATATAAAAATTAGCTAGAGGTGGCAGTGCATGCCTGTAATCCCCACTCCTCGGGAGGCTGAGGAAGGAGATTTGTTTGAGCCAGGGAGGCAGAGGTTGCTGTGAGCTGAGATCACAACACTGCACTTCAGCATGGGTAGTAGGGTGAGACGCCCTCTAAAAAAAAAAAAAAAAAAGAACATAAGCTCTTGCATTGCATTCCTGGCTTCCTATCCTGGCTCCACCACTAACTGTGCGACCTTGGGTAAGTCACTAAGTCACTTAATGCCTATAAGACTGTTTCCCCAGTTATAAAATGTGAATAATAACAGTACATACTTAAAATAATTATTGTGAGGATATAAAATATTCTATGTAAAGGACTTAAGATATAATTTGGCACGAATAAACACTCAATATGGTGACCATTATTTCTGGAAAATAAAGAACAGGCAGCAATTATTCTAAATTGTCAAACCTGGTTGACTCGGAAAATGAAGATACATCTGACCAAAATTCAATGTGTAGATGACATAGATGTTGTTCAACTTCAGACATGTAAAATAAAGCCTAAATATAATTAGAGAGTGAAGATATACTGGTTATGCTTATATAGATATATAAAGTTACTCTACTTAGGTTCTGATTTACATTACTTACATTTACTCATCCTGAGATTCTGTAACTACAGAATTGTTCTTTACAAATGTAATAACTTAAAAATGAAGGTAACTTTTGGATTATATCCATAATGAGTCAAATCCAATAAGGCAGGAGTCACTGAGATTTTGCCTAAAAACGTGTCCTCAGGTAGTAATCTTCAAAAACAAAATATCATAGATAGAAAAGATTTATTTTCAACCTAAGAAAGCACATTGAAAACAGGAAAAGAAAAGGTTTACTTAAATGGTGTAAATGTGTGCAGTGTCAGTGACGTGATGTAGTTCAGTCTTTGATATCCTTTGAATTCTCTTCCTAGTTTAATGTTTCTTTACAGACTACTATGCAGCAGAAGAAAACTATGCCTGAAATATCTACAGGGAAAATTCCGTGTATTCTTGTTTAAGGAACCACTTTTGTTCCTCAAGTAACCAGAATGAGTAATAAAAATCAAGCATGAGTAGTAGTGTTTGTCATGCACTTTTTTTCTGATTGCTAAAATGAAAGCTTTCGCCAGGTGCGGTGACTCACGCCTGTAATCCCAGCACTTTGGGAGGCCGAGGCAGGTGGATCACCCGAGGTCAGGAGTTCAAGACCAGCCTGGTCAACCTGGGGAAACCCTGTATCATCTAAAAATACAAAAATTAGCCAGGCATGGTGGCGGGCACCTGTAATCCCACCTACCTGGGAGGCTGAGGCAGGAGAATTGCTTGAACCCAGGAAGTGGAAGTTGCAGTGAGATTATGCCACCACACTCCACCCTGGACGACAGGGTGAGGCTCCATCTCAAAAAAAAAATTAAAATTAAAAATACAATGAAAGATGTCATTGAACTCAGATTAGGAAATAATTCTTCCCAAGCAAAAAACTCATGAATTATTTATTGGATTTTCTTCTACCTTTAATTTCTAATGCATGGGAATGAGTAATAGTATAAGCCAAACTGGAAAGTCAATTCACATTCCAGATTCCATTTTTACATGGGCATGAAGATTTCAAATTCTTTTATTCGATAAGCCAGCCTAGTCACTGGAAAAGATTAAATTGAAATATCTGCCTGCGTCAATCTCTCTACCAACATATAACCTCCCCACCCTGCATTGATAGAAGAATAAATAGGACTGAGAGGGAGAAAGACACTTGTGTTGGGGGTGCACAGTACTTGTAACCAATCTTTTTTTTTTTTTTTTTTTTTGAGATGGAGTCTTGGGCTGGAATGCAGTGGTGCAATCTCGGCTCACTGCAGCCTCCACTTCCCAGGTTCAAGGAATTCTCTGCCTCAGCCTTATGAGTAGTTGGGATTACAGGTGCCCACCACACCCGGCTAACTTGTATATTTTTAGTAGAGACTTTCACCATGTTGGCCAGTCTGGTCTTGAACTCCTGACCTCAAGTGAGTGGGGCCTCGGCCTCCCAAAGTGCTGAGATTACAGACATGAGCCACCATGCCTGGCTAGCCAATCTTGAAAACGAATACTAGAACATTTTTCTACCTGGGAAGTTGTGGGATCTGCTCGAGATTCTGGTTGGTTGGTTGTTTCTTTGTTTGTTTGTTTTGGTAGAAACGGGATTTCGCCACATTGTCCAGGCTGGTCTAGAACTCTTGGGCTCAAGCAATCTGTCCACCTCAGCCTCCCAAAGTGTTGGGATTACAGGCGTGAGCCACTGCACCCAGCCATGCTCCAAGGAAATTGCTAACCAGTAAGAAAGGAGAACATGAGAGAACAGTTACTTGGAAAAATAAAGTTACCTTTTATTTATACTCCCCAGTGAATTGAGACTTCTAACAAACCAGTTACATATACAAAAAAACAAAAACAAAAAAAAAAAGAATTTATCAGCTCAATTGTTCAACAAATATTTGCTGATTGCTTCCCTTGTGCCAGGCACTGTTCTAGGCTTTGAAAAATATTAAGCAAAGTCCTCCCCTCCAGGAACTTGAGTCCAGGGGTAGCACTGGCTCCAAGCATGGTGCTCAATGTTATAACAATTTTTTTCTCCATCTGCCATATTTTCTTTCCTTTCTGTAAACTGAAATCTCAGGTGGTCTCTTCCCTCTTGAAGGCAAATGGCCACCAGTGTAACATTTCTTTTTTCTTTTTTCTTTTTGAGAAGGAGACTTGCTCTGTCGCCCAGGCTGGAGTGCAGTGGCCGGATCTCAGCTCACTGCAAGCTCCGCCTCCCGGGTTCACGCTATTCTCCTGCCTCAGCCTCCTGAGTAGCTGGGACTACAGGCGCCCGCCACCTCGCCCGGCTAGGTTTTTTTTTTTTTGTATTTTTTAGTAGAGACGGGGTTTCACCGTGTTAGCCAGGATGGTCTCGATCTCCTGACCTCGTGATCCGCCCGTCTCGGCCTCCCAAAGTGCTGGGATTACAGGCTTGAGCCACCGCGCCCGGCCTCAGTGTAACATTTCTAATGGGAAGAGAGCCTGTCTTTCCTGATCATCCTAGCAAAGGGCCAGACTGTCTCATTTACCTGGCTTGGGTCACATCCACATCTCAGAACCTGACTGGCTAGGTCTCAGTCATTAGTAAGGCCACAAATATTGGTGCAGGTTGTTCATTGCAAAAAGGACAAGCAGGGGCTGAAATCCAGCGAGGGCCGCATTTAGCAAGCCTTTATCCTGGTGCAGGACTGTGTGTGGCAGGAGAGAGGGATCTTTATCCAGTTCACACTAGGACATGACAGTGGTCTTGGCCGTGTGCTCACCCTGGAGCAAGAGGTGAGGAGGGATTATCTCTACCTGGACTACATAGCCTGAAGGTGGGGGAAGGACAGTTGGGCTTCCCTAGTCCACAGTCAGAAAAAAATGCTGGGCAGGCAAAGACAACAGCTATTTACTTCATTCCTTACAAGCATGGAAAGGCGAGGTGGCAGAGTGGAGAGGACCTTGGACTTGGTGTCAAAAGGCCTGGGTTCTAATCCTAGGTTGGGAAGTTTTCGGACATTGGGCAAATCACTTAACTAATTCCCACAACATTTGTTTCCTTTCTTATGAAATGGAGAATATTATTGTCCTACCTCCCCTACAGATTCACTGAGAGAGGAAAAAATTAATAACGTATGAGAATATGGTTTGGAATAAGTTTCTTATACCCAAAAGGTATTATTATTATCAATTATATCCTCCTAGTCAGTACCTATGGACACAAAAGTTCTTTTTTTTTTTCTTTTGTCTATCTCTTCCATTTAATCAGTCCTGGATATCTGAAAAATCAGAATATTCTCATTTGGCCCAGACACCTCACACAGTGTCTAGTGCCCTCACACATTGAAGGGGCTCAATCAGTGTTTATTAATTGGCTGACCCATGATATAGAAATTCACACTACTCAGGGTTCCTTTCCAAAGTCTTACACAAGCAAAATGTTGTGGCAAAACGTTCACCCAACATTAACATTCAAGGATTCCAGAAACCTGTAAGCCAGCTGTCTTGTGATCTCATTGTTGGGTCTCAATGTAAGTACTGCTTCCTCAGAGGAAACTTCATGGACTATCCCCAGCCACACCCGCCCCCTGCCCCAGGTCTCCAGCCTGATTCATAACACTCCACTCAATTGTCTGTCCTCAGGTCTGTCTTTCCCAACTGACGGCGAACCCCACGGGGCAGGCAGCATGGCTGTCTGGTTTGCTGTTGCATGATAGCCATGGTGCGTGGTACATAGAAACAAATCAAGAAATACTTGTTAAATGAATGAGTACATTTGTGGAATTAAAGGGAACAAGGTTAAGTGTGAGTAGGCAACATACATTTAATTTCCTCTTTCTCTTTTCCTAACGTCTTTTTCCAAGCCCTCCATCAACCACTTCCTCATGACTTCTGGAACCCCTATTAAGGAGAGAAAGAATGAGTAGTTAACTTGAATGTGTCCTTTTAAGGACACAAAATCAATGACTCTTTAGAAATAAAATCCATTCCCCCTGACCTATGTAAGCAATGCCTCAAAAATGCAGGACAAATATACTAATTATAACTCTCGGTAATCATAAATTTATTCTGGAATAATAGTTCTAAATTTTATACCCTTGTATATCCTGGTATGTCCTAATGCTTATATCTGCCTCAAAACCAAGACAGACCTAGGCAGTCATTCCTGGAAGCATATACATTACTCCAAGCCAGAAATTAGATTAGAGTGGTTCAGAGGAGAAAGGAGATTTTAGACACAAATTATTCCTCTTCTTTCCCCTCCCCACCATCCATTCTGCAAATTTCATTTACATAATGCAGCTTTTAGCACAAATGAAATGAGTCAGCATCAGGAAAGACAAACTGAAATATGACTTTCATGCCAAAGGCAATTATTTTTCTTTGTGTCAGCCTGCAGTGAGCAAGTGGTCTTCTAAGTAACAGAAAATTTAAGACATAAAAATAGAAGCCAGTGTCCAGTTAGGTCACAAATACCTGTTGTGTGCAGAATTTTTAATTTATTTTTAACTATGCTAAGATACACAGAATATAAAATTTACCATCTTAACCATTTTGAGTATACAATCCAGTAGTGTTAACTACATTCACATTGTTATGAACCAATCTGCAGAACCCTTTTCACCTTATAAAATGGAAACTCTGTACACATCAAGTAACAACTCCCTGTTCTCTTCTCCCCATCCCCCTGGCAACCACCCTCATACTTTCTGCCTCTATGAATTTGACTACTGTAGGCACCTCATATGAGTGCAATCACACAGCATTTGTCTTTTTGTGACTGGCTCATTTCACAGAGCATAATGTCCTCAAGATTCATTCATGTTGTAGCATGTGTCAGAATTTCATCCCTTGTTAAGGCTGAATAATATTCCACTGTGTAGACATGCCATATCTTGTTTATCCACTCATTCATTAATGGACTGTTAGGCTGCTTCCTCACTTTAGCTATTGTGAATAAAGCTACTATGAACATGGCTGTACAAATATCTCTTTGAGACTCTGTTTTCAATTCTTTTGGCTGTGTGCCCAGAAGTGAAATTGCAGGATCAATGGTAATTCAATTTTCATTTTTAAATTTTTTTGTAAAGATAGGGTCTTGCTGTGTTGCCCAGACTGGTCTCAAATTCCTGGGCTCAAGCAATCCTCCACACTCAGCCTCTCAAAGCACTGGAATTACAGGTGTGAGCCACCATGCTCAGCCCTATATTTAATTTTTTGAGGAGTTGCTATACTGTTTTCCATAGCAGCTACACCATTTTACATTCCCTGTGTACAGAATTTTACAAAACAGTTTATGAGTTTCAAAGAAATTTAGGGTTTACTTTCCATCCTCAGTAACATTCTTCTTGAAGATTCTCATGGTGCTTTGTCTGTGGGAACTCTATGACACCCACCATGTTTTCCCTTGCAGTATAGTCATCTCATCTTCTCCACCTGTCAGGACCCTGAGAGTAGGTAGGATCTAGGTAGAATTCATCTCTAAAGACAGTGACCTGGATGAGTCTCCCAGCCTCCCTGGTTCCCCGTATGTAGTATTGCAGGAAGTTATTGTATCTCTTGTAGGTATCTGATAAGTAAGGAGAATAATGCCTCTCAACAAGATGTCTGAGAGGATGGGTCTAGATAATGTATCCTGAGTGCTTAGCACAGCACCAGGGACATGGTATGTGCTAACTATTTTATGAAGCAGGAGAGTACAGACTTTTAATCCCTACAAACCTCTGTTTGTTTTCTCATTTGTAAAATGGATTGTTCTGAAGATGAAAAGGGATGACCTGTAAGAGGTTTACACAGTGTCACAAAGCAATTTGTGAGTGCTCAAAAAAGTAGCAGTTAGTTTTATTATTTATTTCTTTATTTCTTTATTTACTTATTTATTTTGAGATCTATTTTGAGTCTCGCTCTGTTGCCCAGGCTGGAGTGCAGTTGCACAATCTCGACTCACTGCAACCTCCACCTCCTGGGTTCAAGCAATTCTTCCGCTTCAGCCTCTGAAGTAGATGGGACTACAGGCACACACCACCATGCCTGGCTAATTTTTGCATTTTTAGTAGATTCGGGGTTTCACCATATTGGCCAGGCTGGTCTCGAACTCCTGACCTCGTGATCTGCCCACCTGGGCCTCCCAAAGTGCTGGGATTACAGGCATGAGCCACCGTGGCCAGCCAGTTATTTTTATTATAGCCAGTTTCTTGATTTATCTTAGTTCAATATTGATCTATTATGTTTCTTCTATCACTACATTTAAATATGCCCTGTCAAATCGTTCTGGTTCATCCCTTACGAACATTTTGGGCAGATTTCCTAATCTTCCTGTCACTTTGATTACTTAAAGCTCAGTTTCTGCAGTCCAAATCTGTGATTTCAATTCTGTTTTTTTTTTTTTTCTGTCTGAGTCTTGCCCTGTCACCCAGTCTGGAGTGCAGTGGTGGCAATATCTCAGCTCACTGCAACCTCCGCCTACCAGGCTGAAGCGATTCTCATGCCTCGACCTCCAGAGTAGCTGGGATTACAAGTGTTCGCCACCACACCCAGCTAATTTTATTTATTTATTTATTTATTTATTTTGAGACAGGGTCTTCCTCTGTCACCCAGTTTGGAGTGCAGTGGCATGATCTCGGCTCACTACAGCCTCTGCCTCCCAGGTTAAAGCGATTCCTGTGCCTCAGCCTCCCAAGTAGCCAGGACTATAGCCATGCACCACCACACCCAGATAAGTTTTGTATTTTTTAGTAGAGACAAGGTTTCACCATGTTGCCCAGGCTGGTCTCAAAATCCTGACCACAGATGATCTGCCCGCTTCTGCCTCCCAAAATGCTGGGATTACAGGTGTGAGCCACTGCGCCCGGCCCTGTGATCTGAATTCTATGTAAGCCCTATTTCTTCCTCCCTTTCCCCCTACTCAACCCTGGTAACAGGCCAGGCCTGTTACTGAAGGGGCTTTAAGTGGGAGACCATGAGTCTGTTCATTCACTCGGCTCCCATTCAACAGCTGGGATGCAGGTGGGAGGCATGGTCTGGTTCTGAGTTCCTCTGTACCATGGGCCTCTCTTCAAGGCTTCATTCATGTTGAGGGCTGGGCTGGAGTGTAGGGAGGGCAGAGGGTCCTCATGTGAGTGACCTTCAGCCTGGTGCTGGGAAGTGCTCTGTCTTCCTGCTTTACATGGTGCATGGTGCTCCTGAGCCATCTTCACACCATTCTGATCCTCCATTATTCCTGATGATCCCTTGCAGAGGAGCACCTTTAGCTCCCTTTGGCCCAACCGGCTTTCTCTTTCTTCAAGCCTTCTCTAGCAGGGATGACTTTACTTGTGCGGTGACCTTATACAAAACTCCAAGCTCCTCCCGCTGTAACCTCTGAGCTCCTACTTGTAATGCCTGTGATGATTTTTTTTCCAGTCACCAAAGGCTGAAAGGGACTCGGGTATCCCCATCTTTTGTCAAGCACACCTCATCACTGCTCCTTGTCATCTATTGGCCCAGGCCACTCCAGAAACCTCCAAGTGTGATGCAGTCACTGGTCTCTGCATTCACATATATTCCTTGGGAGGGTGCGAGGCATGGCAGAGTGACAGCTGTCAGGATTTGGGATCTCCCAGTCCCCCTCCTGGTACCTTTCTACACTGGCAGCTGCAGGAAAACTGCAGGTCCCCAGCTTCCTAGAACCCCTGGACAGGGAGGAAGCAGTCCTCCTTTTTCCTGCCCTAGAAGCCCCCCTCCCTCCCCCTCCCACTACTTTCTTTGCACTAGGAGCTGGGGGGTGAGGCAGATGGTGGTGAAGACAAGTATAGAGAGGGAAGGGAGTAATGTCTCACTAAGAATTTCCAGCCAATCTTCCTATCCTTTCCTTTCCCTCTTTATCTTCTGCTTCTATATAGACTGTCTGTTGTGAGACTGGGAGAGTTCAGGGGTGATGGTTCAGGCTAACAGGGTTTGTTTGACTGCCCCTTTAAAACTCCTGTTGACTTCTGTGGCAGAAGCTTCCAGTCACCCATCCAATATCATTTTTCCATCTTTCCTTAAAAAAAAAAAAAAAGCCAGCTGGGCCCGGTGGCTCACGCCTGTAATCCCAGCACTTTGGGAGGCCGAGGCAGGCAGATCCAAGGTCAGGAGATCGAGACCATCCTGGCTAACACGGTGAAACTCCCTCTCTACTAAAAATACAAAAAATTAGCTGGGCGTGGTGGTGGGCACCTGTAGTCCCAGCTACTTGGGAGGCTGAGGCAGGAGAATGGTGTGAACCTGGGAAGCAGAGCTTGCAATGAGAGCCGAGATTGTTCCACTGCACTCCAGCCTGGGGGACAGAGAGAGACTCCATCTCAAAAAAAAAAAAAAAAAAGCCTATGTTGTTGGAGGTAGCTAAGCACCCAGCTAAAAGAACTACATTTCCCAGCCTCCCTTTTAGATAAGACCAAAAATATGTAAGCAGAACTTGGGCAGCTAATGTCAGTAAAAACCCCACAGAGATGGTTCAGGCAGGAGATATGACCCTCTGCTCCCTTCCTCTTTCTTCTTCTTGCCTGGAATATAGATGCAATGGCTGGAGCTCTGCGTCTGACCATCAAACATAGAAGCCACACACCGTAGTTGCAAAACCCAACCTCTAAGGGCAGTGTGCAGAATAAATGAGATAGCCTAGGTAATGTGACTAGTACAGTGTCTGGCACACAGCACATGCTTAACAAATGCCCTCTGGTATTAATGCTAACCCTAAGGGAGAGCTCAAGAGAGTTCTGTCTGGCTTTTAATCTGTGCCTCCTCTCCAACATTTTCATAAGTCACTGGAAGAGGGAAGGAATTCTGAGCCACATCTAGTTCTGCTGCTGACTTCTTACATGAGTTTGAATGTGTCTGGTAATGTTAAGAGCTTCCTTTCCTTGTTGGCAAAGTGAAAAAGAAAACAAAAACTCTCCTACCACAAAGAATGAGCATACTGGAATTTCATTTATTTTAATAGTCACTCTATTTTTGGCATGTGATACTGATTTTCCATATATAGTAATGACAAAGTTTTTCTGTCACATAAATTCAAGTGTAAAAAACGAGTTGAAAAAAATAGACAAGGGATTTGAACACGTTCTTCAATAAAGGCTATCCAGCTGGCCAAAAAGAATAAGAAAAGATGGCCATGCGCAGTGGCTGCTGTAATCCCAACACTTTGGGAGGCCAAGGCAGGCAGATCATTTGAGCCCAGGAGTTCAAAACCAGTGTGGACAACAACATGGCGAAAACCCATCTCTACAAACAAATACAAAAATTATCCTGTTGTGGTGGTGCAAGACTGTAGTCCCAGCTACTCGGGAGGTTGAGTAGTGAGGATCACTTGAGCTCAGGAAGCTGAGGCTGCAGTGAGCCATGATCACATCACTACACTCTAGCCTCGGTGACAGAGCAAGATCCTGTCTCAATAAAATAAGAATTTTAAGAAGTTCAGTATTATTCATCATCATGAAAATGTATACCACAAAAGATCCATTACATGCAGGCCAGAATGATGCAGCACAGTGTTTTAAAGGACTAATAGTATCAGTTGCTGGTGAGGATGTGGAGCAACAAGAACACTAATACACTGTTGTTGGGAATGTAAATTGGCAAAAAACACTTTGGAGAAACTATGAAAGTATCTATTAAAAGTGAACAAATGCAGCCGGGCATGGTGGCTCATGCCTGTAATCCCAGCACTTTGGGAGGCTGAGGCGGATGGATCACCTGAGGTCAGGAGTTCGACACCAGCCTGACCAACATGGTGAAACCCCGTCTTTACTAAAAGTATAAAAAAGTAGCCAGGTGTAGTGGCGGGTGCCTGTAATCCCAGCTACTCCAGAGGCTGAGGCAGGAGTATCACTTGAACGGGGGAAGCGGAGGTTGCAGTGAGCCGAGATCACGCCATTGCACTCCAGCCTGGGGGACAAGAGCGAAACTCCATCTCAAAAAATAAAAATAAAAAAATAAAAGTGAACAAATGCATTTTCCCATGACCCAGAAATTCCAGTCAGGTATACATCCAATGTAAATGCAGGCATGTGTACACTACACATGCACAAAAATGTTGACAGCAGCATTACTCATAACCACCCCAAACTGGAAACAACCCAAATGTCTATTCAACAATGTGATGCATAAACTGTGGTATAGTCAGACGACGGGACACTGTACACTTTTCTGTATACATATGTTTCTTTTCAATGAAAAGATTTAAAAAGAAGAGAGTTGACAAATATAATAATATTAATTTAAAAAGTAGTACAAGGACATGACAAAATTCATAATGGCTACACATGAATAAACTATGTTCGGGAATTGACGAATTGGATGAGTTAAAGGATTGGATGACAATCCCTCTTTGGATTCAGGGTGCTAAAATGATTAGCACAGACAGAAACTATTGTAGAGCTGGTGAATAAAAACATGGAGAGAAGAGGAGGTGGTGCCAGGCAGTGGCTAAGAGTTCAAGCTCTGAGTTGAAATTCCTGGATTGGAATCTTTCCACCACCACCTGCTGGCTCTGTGACCTTCGGCAAGTCACTTCACCCCTCTCCACTCAGTTTCCACAACTGTAAAATGAGAGTAGTGATGGCATCGATTTCCATGCCTCTCTCCTAGCTTCTGATGATGGGTGACAATCCTTGACCTTTCTTGGCTTGTAGATGCATCACTCCAATCTGCTTCCTTCTTCAGGTGCCACTCTTCCTCTCTGTGTGTGTCTCTGTTTTCTTATAAGAAAACCAGTCATATTGGATTAAAGGCCCACCCTAATGACCCTATTTTAATTGCTACAGTAGCCAAGAGGGCAAAGACCCTACTTCCACATAAACTTACATCCATAGGTATACGGGTTAGGACTTCAACATATTTTAGGGGAGGCACAATTCCACCCAAAACATGTAGAAAAGTTTAAAAAATTATAATAAATACCCATAAAACCACCACTAGATTCAGCAGTTAACATTTTGCCACTTTTGCTTTTACTGTCAATCTATTTTTTTACTATCTCATCCCTAAAATACTTCTTCATGTATCTCCTAAGATTAGTCTTTTACACATCACATTAACATTACCATACCTGTAAAATTAACAATTCCTTAGTATCCACTAATAAATAGTTGCAGTAGATTGTATCATTACTCAAAATTATTGAATTTCCTCTTCCCTATAGGAAGATGACACACTCCTGCCCTATCATCTTAGCGTTTGACCATATTGCTTCGGCAAACATACTGTGAGCAGCAAGATGCAAACTGCACAGTACAGAAGCTTTTCTAATCATTTCCTGGGTTTTTGAATAAGATACAGGGATCAAGACAGCTATCAGGAATATACCCATAGTCAACTGGTAGTACAAGTGACTTGAACAGGAAATAAACTTTTGTTTTACAAACCACTAAAACCTAGGGTTGTTTGTAATTGCAGATTTCCACAGCGAATTTACAGCTGTTTTTAATGGTTTTTAGGCCAGTATCCAGTCAAGAGTTTTGCATTGTATTTGGTTATTATGTCTCTTAAATCTCTTATTCTGGAACAATCCCCACTTACCTTTTCTTTCCTTCTTTGTGTCTCCTCCTTTTTCATTTTCTTCGTTTTTTCTCCTAGCACACATGTTCAAAGATACTGTTCTTCTTGAAAAAATTTACTTTTTGAAGAAGCCAATTCAGTAATCTTAAATAATATCGCATATTCTGAACATGTCTGATTATGTTCTTTTGGTGTGTTTTAACATCTTCCTCTAAGCCAGTACTTCTCGATCTTGGTTGAACCTTGACATCACTTTGGGAGTTGGAACAAAACACTAATGCCTAGATCCCACCTGCAGAGGTTCTAATATAATTAGCTTGGGTGCAGACTGGGAATGGGGAGCTTTAAAATGCCCTGAGTTGATTTTAACGTATGGAGAAGGTTGTGACTCATTGATCTAATGGTTAGATCAGTCTTCACCCATGATTCTGTACATGCCACACTGCAGGACATCAGGTGCTCTGTAAATTTAGGTTACATCACTGTTCGTGATGCTAAATTTGATGACTAGTTGAAAGTGGTGACAAATGTCTCCTTGTAACTGTATGTTTTTCTCTCTGTAAATCAACAAATAATCTGTGGGGCAATGTCATAACATTTTGGGACTATCCTGGTTCCCAAAAATCTTGTAAGTACTGCTTTTGGCATCCATTAGTGATCCTTGCTTGAATCGATTATTTCATAAATATTTACAAAAAGCTGACTTTCTATCATTCTGCATTTTAAACTAGCCAGCATTCTTATGTAAAGACTTCCCTTCATCAACTGAGGGTTAACTGTAGTTCCCCATAAGAAAGCAAGGTAGGGCTAGGCGTGGTGGCTCACGCCTGTAATCCCAGCACTTTGGGAGGCCAAGGTGGGCGCATCATGAGGTCAAGAAATTGAGACCATCCTGGCCAACATGGTGAAACCCCATCTCTACTGAAAATACAAAGATTAGCTGTTGGCATGCACCTTCAGTCCCAGTTACTCAGGAGGCTGAGGCAGGAGAGTCGCTTGAACCTGGGAGGCAGAGGTTGCAGTGAGCTGAGATCGTCCAGCCTGGTGACAGAGCAAGACTCTGTCTCAAAAAAAAAAAAAAAAAAAAAGAAGGGAAGGTGGGTCAAGCACGCTGGCCAGCAGGGCACAGTGGCTCATGCCTGCAATCCCATCACTTTGGGAGGCTGAGGTGGGTGGATCGCCTGAGCTCAGGAGTTCGAGACCAGCCTGGGCAACATGGCAAAACCCCGTCTTTACCAAAAAAACAGAGAATTAGCCAGGCATGGTGGTTCACCTGTGGCCCCAGCTACTCAAGAGGCTGAGATGGGAGGATGGCTTGAGCCTGGGAGGTGGAGGTTGCAGTGAACCAAGATCACACCATTGCACTCCAGCCTGTACCACAAGACCAAAAAACACTCCAAAAAAAAAAAAAAAAAAAAAGACTACTTCTGAGAACGGTTCTGAGTTCCTGAGAGCCCTTCTCTTGTGGACTGCACTGGGCCCTTTTACAACCTCAGAATGGCTTTTTTTCTGGGTATCCATGAAATATCCCTTTAGCGTACCTTTTCCACAACAAGAAACTGTGGTTACTCCCTTGCTCCTCTGAAAATTATGAGAGTGCTGCACTTGTCCTAAGAAACCTGGGGAAGCCTCAGCCACTCCCCTGGGACCCCATCAACTCTGCTCTGGCCCTGGCCCCGGCCCCAGCCATCTGTAACCTGTACCACCTTTCCCTCCCCGCTCCAGCTTAATGAATTCCAGTGAAGCAGCAGTGAAAAAATGTTTACCCTGCTGGGCATGGTGGCTCATGCCTGTAATCCCAGCACTTTGGGAGGCCGAGGCAGGTGGATGATGAGGTCTGGAGATTGAGACCATCCTGACCAATATGGTGAAACCCCGTGTCTACTAAAATACAAAAAATTAGCCAGGCGTGGTGGCACGTGCCTGTAGTTCCAGCTACTTGGGAGGCTGAGGCAGGGGAATTGCTTGAACCAGGAGGCGGAGGTTGCAGTGAGCTGAGATGGTGCCAGCCTGGGTGACACAGCAAGACTGTCTCAAAAAAAAAAAAAAAAAAAAATTTACCCAAGAGCAATTTATTTATTCATGATAACTGCATTGCACAATGAATCTATGAGATGGAGGTAAAGTAGCCACAAGCTTTTGCATTAGAGGGCGTTACGGGCTAGACCCATATTCACTTCATTTTCCCTATATGCTGGGGGATCATAAAGGTGATAGGGAGTCATCAAGGTGCTCTAAGGCAGGACCCATTTACAGAGAAGGCAATTAATACTCACGGTTACTGACTTGCCCAAGGTGTCTGAGAAAGCCAGAGAGGAAGACTCTATGTCTCTTGGGTCTTTTTTCTGAAAGCACATTATCTATTTAGGGAATCCATGAATGGATTCTTATTTTCTCCCGTACAAAGTCTTGGGTCTTAGGCCAGGCACAGTGGCTCACACCTTTAATCCCAACACTTTTGGAGGACGATGCAGATGGATTACTTGAGGCCAGGAGTTCAAGACCAGCCTGGCCAACATGGCAAAACCCCGTCTCTATTAAAAATACAAAAATTAGCCAGGTGTGGAGGTGCGCGCCTGTAATCACAGCTACATGAGAGGCTAAGGCACGAGAATTGCTTGAAGCTAAGTGGTAGAGATTGCAGTGAGCCAAGATCATGCCACTGTCCTCCAGTCTGGGCAACAGAGCAAGACTCTGTCGCAAAAACAAACAAACAAACAAAAACAATCAAACCAAAGTCTCGGGTCCTAGAGTTTGAATCGGCATCAACACAGTCCTATCAGTTTTTTCCTTCCAGGAGTATCCCCATTTTCCAGATGAGAACTGAGGCTCTTCTCCCACTTTTTGCTTGGGACAGGAACTGTGTTGGGCACTAGGAAGAGACAAGTGAACAAGATGGACTCCAAGAACATACACATTGTTTCAAGCAGAGCAGGAGCCCAGGGTTGAGCCCAAGTTGAAAACAGGCCGGGTGTGGTGGCTCACGCCTGTAATCTCAGTGCTTTGCAAGGCTGATGCGGGCTGATCACTTGAGGTCAGGAGTTCGAGACCAGCCTGGGTGATGGAGTGAGACTCCATTAAAAGAAAAAGAAAACAGTTGGAGTTCTTTAAGAGATGGTGCCAGATCCTCTTGAAGATCACAAACACCAAAAGAAGAGTGAGGACCTGCGCATTTCTCTGCTACACTTCCATGGGTGTGGTGCAGTGGAAATACATGGGAAAGCCAGCTTTGTGTGACCCTGGGTGAATCACACTTCCTCCAGACTCTCCTTTCTCATTTGTAAAATAGCGCCTATTAAGATCCTCTCAGTTACATGTAATATTAACTGAACTTGAACTACTTCAAGCAAAATAGAGAAGCTGGGTTTACACAATCAAGGATGGACAGGGCAGAGTCGCCAACATTTTGGGGGAAAGTAGCCAGGGGCTGTACTACCGCGAGGTATGTCTTCCATTCTCTCTCATTGTTTTTGTATCCTTCTCTTTTTTTGCCTTTTGTTGTTGTTGTTGTTGTTGTGTTTGAGACAGGGTCTCACTTTGTTGCTCTGGCTGGAGGGCAGTGATCACAGCTTACTGTAGCCTCAACCTCCTGGGTTCAAGCAATCCTCCCACCTCAGCTTCCCAGGTAGCTGGTACTACAGGCATGTACCACCATGCCCAGGTAATTTTTGTATTTTTAATAGAAATGGGGTTTCACCATATTGCACAGTCTGGTCTCAAACTCCTGGGCTCAAGTGATCTGCCCGCCTCTGTTTCCCAAAGTGCTGGCATTACAGGCATGAACCACCATGCCCAGCCCTCTGTGGCTTTCTGAACACTGGTATGATTATCAGACTGGCTGACCCTGGGGAGCAAAGCCACAGGAAACCCTGGCCTGTAGATCACAAGGAGTGCTTCCACTGCTGCTCCGGTTAGACAAATCCTGGAGAAGGAATCCAGCTGGCCCCACTTGGTTCATGGACCCATCCCTGTTCCAATCATTGTGGCCAGGTGGTGTGGAGTATTCTGAGTAGCCCAGGATAGACTGGGGGCCAACTCAGTGAGTGAGGAATGTTTACACCTTAGTTGGGGTGAGGAACTCTGAAATACTCTTAACTGGAAGCTCCTGAGTTGGCTTTATACCTGAGGGCTGTGCCCCCTTTCAGCTGTCCAGAAGTTTCCTTTTAAAGCTATATGAAGGACCAGGCATGGCGACGCACGCCTGAAATCCCAGCACTTTGGGAGGCTGAGGTGGGCGGACCACCTGAGGTCAGGAGTTCGAGACCAGACTGGCCAACATATAGTGAAACCCCGTCTCCACTACAAAATACAAAACTTAGATGGGTATAGTGATGCACACCTGTATTTCCAGCTACTTGGGAAGACGAGGCAGAAAAATCCCTTGAACCCAGGAGGTAGAGGTTGTAGTAAGCCGAGATTCTGCCACTCTACTCCAGGCTGTGACACAGAGCAAAACTCCGTCTCTCGCTCTGAGTCTCTTTGAATCTCAGTTTCCTGAAATATTAAATGGGGGTAATAATACATAATAGATGTCAAGTGCCTAAAACACCTAACAGCTCCATATAGCTTTATTTTTATATATTTATTTTAAGTAAATATGTATTTCAAATAAATATTTTAAATATATATTATATTAA
>NW_016803881.1:595448-637946 GCF_001698545.2 Rhinopithecus bieti | reverse complement strand
ATCCACCCACCCACCCACCCATCCATCCCTCCACTCATCCATCCAACCACTCATCCATCCATCCATCCACCCACCCACTCACCTATCTATGTGGTCCTTGAACACACGATCAGAACATAAAGGTGGAAGAATGGGTTTTCTTCTTTGCTGAGATACCTCTGGCTTTTCCTGATCAGTGATGGGAACCTGCAGACTGGGAGTGCTTCAGCTCTGGTTCACTCTGATCTTGGGCAAGTCACCTTTCCACTATGAGAGGTTGGGGAGTTGGAAGAGACCATATAGCTGTCTTGTGCACATAGCCTCTCCTATTTCATCGATGGGTAACGGAACCTAGGAGTAGGAAGGCAACTTGTCAAGGTCAGGTAAGGAATTAGTGGTAGATTTGGTACTGGATCCCAGGATCCTGCTGCTCATTTGTAAAGCGAGAATGGGAATCCCAGCTCTCCTCACTTCCCAGGATTGTAGGAAGGACCCCATGAGATAAGTGGTGGGAAAGCATTTTGACAGGTGAGGTCACCAGGCAAGAAGGTGTCAAATGTGCACCTGGGGCTCTGGCTGCTGGGCTAGGGCAGACCCCACAGAGACCAAAAGGGGTCAGCAGAGGCTTGTGCTTAGATGCTCAGCTAGGATGTGCTACAAGGCACAACGGCCGGGTGCTGGAATTGGGGAGTGAGGCAAAGTCATTATTTTTATTAATAAATGTATTTTTTGAGACAAAGTCTTGCTCTGTAGTTCAGGCTGGAGTGCAGTGGCACAATCTTGGCTCACTGCAACCTCTGCCTCCTGGGTTCAAGCAATTTTCCTGCCTCAGCCTCCCGAGTAGCTGGGATTATAGGCAGGCATCACCACACCTGACTAATTTTTGTAGAGATGGGGTTTCACCATTTTGGCCAGGCTGGTCTTGAACTCCTGACCTCTAGTGATGTGCTCTCCGCGACCTCCCAAAGTGTCAGGATTACAGGTGTGAGCCACCGCGCCCAGCAATTTTATTTATTTATTTATCTATCTATCTATCTAGGACAAAGTATTTCTCTGTCGCCCAGGCTGGAAGTGCAGTGGCACGATCTTGGCTCACTGCAACCTTCGCCTCCCAGATTCAACTGATTCTCGTGCCTCAGCTTCCCGAGTGGCTGGCATTACAGGGGGGCGCTACCACATCCCACTATTTTTTTTTATTTTTAGTATAAACAGGGTTTCATTATGCTGGCCAGGTTGGTCTCGAAAACTCCTGACCCCAAGTGATCCGCCCGTCTTAGCCTCACAAAGTGCAGGGATTACAGGCATGAGCCATGGCCCCCAGCCTGGCCATTTTTCTCTAAAATTCCAGGAACAGGCTGAGTGGGGATGGGGGTGGTTCTGAGGCTACTAAAAAGAACAGCCAAAGCTTGCATAGGCAAATCCTACCTGCCAATACCCTGGACTCAAATGCATCAGGCTCACCCCAGGAAGGGCAGCGAGGGCTGCCTTGTTCTAGAGATGATATGACGGGCAAGGAAAAAGCCTCCTGAACCAAAGTGGAAGCCTAAATGCTAAGGGATGTTCTGGATCCTCATCATCAGATAATCCAGAGAGAAGTGAACTGATGGCGCCTCAAACCAGTGCCCAGTGAGTGATGGGAATAAAGGAAAGTGCTGTTCATCACAGCAACTAAAAGTCTGCAGGAGAGACAATGCTCTTGAGGGTGAGGGTAGTGATGGGAGGAGGGTCAGTCATTTTCATGCTAGTTAGGAAATATATATCAGGCACCATATTAGGGGTTGGAGATACTGAAATGTACAACACAGTCATGGCCCCTTTTCTCAGAGCTCAAAGTCTAGTGGGGGAAACAGACATTAAATAGGCAATTACAGGCAGACAGAGCTTGAAAAGAGGGTAACAGTGGCTACCTTAAAAGGATGTTGTGAAATTAAATGAGATAATCCAGGTAAAGAGTTTTATCAGGACTTGGCACAGAGTAAGCCCTCTGAAAATGATAACTATTTTTCTTGCTTTGGATAGGGAAGTTAAAATGCAGGGCTCTGTGGAAGTGAAGTGTAAAGAGAGATTTATTCCAGGTCGGAGGCTAGGGAGTCGCAAAGACCGCCTGAAGAAATCACAAGGGATCTGAAGAACGTTTAGCTTGAGGCAGGGGGAGGGGACAAAAAAATAGCAACTCAGTAGCAGTTCAGTTGCACCACTTTACAGCCTATGAAGTCTTTGGCTTCTCTCATCTGGTTCGACCTTCAAACCTAATCAGACCGGCATCTAGAGTTAATATTTCCATTTTACACAAGAGGAAAGAGAGACCCAGCGGGAAAAAATGACTTGTTCAGAGTCATCAAGCAAAGTCCCGAAGCAAGTCTTTCTGGCCCATTATGTGTGGGAAAAGCGAACAAACACCCCGGGGCGTTAGCCAAATACTAGGTTACAAACGTGGAACAAAGTCTAAGAGTTAACAAGAGCCAGGCACCACTTATAGGGGTTGGCCAGGTAGGTTTCCTGGGGGAGCTGGCATTGGAATAGGCTTCTTCCCCTGCTCGGTATCGAGACTCCTCAGGAGAGTGGCGGATTCGTTCTGGAAGCAGCCGCCCCGCGAAGCCTCGGGCAAGGGTCTTCCGGAAAGAGACCAGTCTTGCTGGAGCTTCAATCCCCGTTGGCCTAGCACTTTGGTTTCCATAGCAATTGTCTCTCGTCGCAGAAAGGAATCGCCTGTGCCGGGTCTTCAGAGAAATCCAGGCCTCAGCTCCACGCCCCTGAGCAGCCCTACCCTGACTCAACCCGTTACCCGCCCTGACAGCAAGACCGGGTCACCGCCGTCCCCGCGTCGAAGCGGATAGGATCTGCTCAGCTCACCGCACCCCACTTCTTCCGGACCCGTCCGTCTCCACGGCAACCCGCCAGGTCTCACCACGGCGGCCGCCGAGGGACAATATTACTGTGTCCGTAGCCTCCGGGCTCTGCGAGCACGTCCAACAGCACCTATCCATTTCCCCGCCGCATGTGTCTCCCAGGCAACGCGCGGCGCTCGGCTCAGGGCTCCGCCCAGGCACTCACTCCGCGTCAGCGCGCGGGCACCTAGCTGGGCTGGCAACTAGCCTCCAGTTTCCAACTCTTTCTCCAATAGGGAAGCCGCAATGACACAGCCGACTAGGCCCTTGGTCACCTGGGACCTGGGATCCAACACGATCTACGGGACCGCCCCCCAGGCGACCACTAGTTCTGCCGCCACCTCGGGCTCCAACTACCAGCGCGATAGACTCGGCCGCCGCCAAGAAATCGGCGTAGGGGGTCATCCGCAGATCTGCTTCCCGCGGCCGCGGACCGCGCAGCAGCCGGTGCTCTTCAGGTGCGGCCCGCATGCCCAGAGCGTTCGTCAGACCCTCGGACCCGTGAGGGAACCCGAACTCTTTGAGACTGGCGCTTCCCTCAGCCGGACCCCGGCCCTTTTTCCCACCCCAGGATAGTCGATTCCTCCTAGCCCCGGGCCCCAGCTCCTTCCCAGTCTAAATCTTCGAATTCCCTGGAGCCCGAACTCCGTCGCCCCGGAATCCCGGGAGAACCTGGAATCCCCATTTCCAGTCCACATTTTCTCAGAATCGGTCCTGGCCTGTTAGTCCTCCAGGCATGACATCTTGTGACTGCAGCACCCTAGGGGGTGAGCCCTGACTCTTAGAGCCTGGCGAGGCCCAGGTCCTCCCAAGTTAGAATCCGTCTCATATGCCCCTTCTCAGCCTCTCTGGTCCCCAGTGGTCCTGGAAAAAAAACCCAGTTCCCTCTGCCTGGCCCGGATCCTCACAAACCCTAATTACCCGTGCTCCTTTCCATTCCACAAACCCCCCTCTCTGCATCCTTCAGGCTCCTGTCCATGGAGAACTTGAGGTGGAAAGCAATTTGGTTCAAAATGACCTTTATTACTTGAAAGGGAATATTTCCAGTCGTTGCCACCCTTTTCCCCTTCTAGTATTGGTAAATTTGGTGCACCCACTAAGTGGGTGAAGAGTTTTATGTGTCCTTAAATGTTTTAGGGATTTCTTTTTTCAACAACAACAACAACAAAAACAGGATTTGGGGGACTTTTGGGTTTGAGCATCTTGATCTCTAAACCAGCCTTTTCCATCACCTCATACCTAGGCTGTGCATAGAGGTCAGAAAAATGTAAATGGGAGACTGGGAAATTGGATTGTTCATACTAGTTTGTAAATCTAAAAACATACACGACACTCCGGTTCCAAATTGGCTGAAAATGAATTGCGATTCTCCTGCCTCAGCCTCCTGAGTAGCTAGGATTACAGACGTGCGCCACCATGCTCGGCTAATTTTTGTATTATTAGTAGAGACGGAGTTTCACCATGTTGGCCAGGCTGGTCTGGAACTCCTGACCTCAGGTGATCTGCCTGCCTCTGCCTCCCAAAGTGCTGGGATTACAGGTGTGAGGCACTGCACCCGGCATCAGTTAGAAAAAAATTCTAGTCCTTCAAAATGTTTTACCCTTCCACAGTTGTCTTTTTTGTCCTAATTACAAAAGTAGCGTACACTTATGGATAAATAAGTCCAGGTGCAGTGACTCATGCCTGTAATCCCACCACTTTGAGAGGCTGAGGAGGGTGGATCACCTGAGCTCAGGAGTTCAAGACCAGCCGGGTCAACATGGCGAAACCCTGTCTCTACCAAAAATACAAAAAACTAGCCAGGCATGGTGGCTGGCCTGTGGTCCCAGTTACTTGGGAGGCTGAGGTGGGAGGATTGCTTGAGCCTGGGAGGCAGAGGTTGCAGTGAGCCAAGACTGCGCCACTGCACTCCAACCTGGGCAACAGAGTGAGACCCCGTCTCAAAGAAATAAAAATAAAATAAGAAAAATAAGACAGACTAGCAGCATGATTGGCTAGGGACAATCACTGTTAACATTTTGGTGCATTTTGTTCGGGATCCATTCATATATTGTATATATATATATATGACAACATGCTTAACACTTAAAAAACAATACATCACAAAAAATTCACTTTCTAGTAACCTGCTTTCTTCTCCCATCTAATTCACCACCCGTGTCTATGTTTCATACACAATTACATGTATTTTATTTTATGACATACCAAAATTTATTCAATATTGTACATCTTGTTTCCACATTTTAGAAAGAAAATATGAACTTTTTTTTTTTTTTTTTTTTTTTGAGACGGAGTCTCACTTTGTTGCCCAGGCTGGAGTACAGTGGTACGATAGTTCACTGCAACCTCTGCCTCGTGGGTTCATGTGATTCTCCTGCATCAGCCTCCCGAGTAGCTGGGATTACAGGCGCTCACCACCACCCCAGCTAATTTTGTATTTTTAGCAGAGACGGGGTTTCACCATGTTTGCCAAGCTGTTCTGGAACTCTTGACTGCCACGTGATTCACCTGCTTCAGCCTCCCAAAGTGCTGGGACTACAGGTGTGAGTCAACACGTCCGGTCCTGAACAATTATTTTTAAATGGACAAAACCATTTAAAGGTATATGTTCATAAAACTACTTCGTGGTGTAACCAAATTATCAAAAAGTGAAAACTCAGTGCCTGGAAGTGTTTCCACTTTTCACCGTTTTCTCATTTTGACCAAATTGTTGTATTTTCACCTGGAGTACTTGGCTCCATTCTAGCCCACCCCACGCCATCTTTCACCTCTCACCTTTCAGAGTCTCCTAAAACCCCTGGCCACTCCATACCTCCCTCACTTTTCTAAACTCCCCAAACTTTCTTCCAGAATTTCCCTGTTAACCAGCCTAACACCTGTCCAAGCTTTTCATTTTCATTTCTCCCTGCTCTAATTTATACTCCCCCAATCCCCCCACCTCCCAGATCCCCTTGAGGCATACGCTCTAGAGCAAGTGCCCCCCAAGCTAAACACCTCTCAGATTCATCCTTCTGAATCCTACCCTACAACTTTACTCCTCTCCTCTAAGACTCCTCTCACCATTTCATCCTTAAGAAGAATCATCAAGATGACTGCTTTTGGCTGGGTGGGCCTAGTGGCACTTGCCTGTAATCCCAGCACTTTGGGAGGCTGAGGTAGGTGTATCTCTTGAGGTCAGGAGTTCAAAACCAGCCTCTCCAACACGGTGAAATCCTGTCCCTACTAAGCATACAAAAATTAGCCAGGCGTGGTGGCAAGTACCTGTAGTCCCAGCTACTCAGGAGGCTGAGGCAGGAGAATTGCTTGAACCGGAGGTGGAGGTTGCAGTAAGCCAAGATTGCACCACTGCACGCCAGCCTGGGAGACAGAGTGAAACTCTATCTCAAAAAAACAAAAAACAAAAAAAGGATGACTGCTTGTGAGGATGGTTCTGAGTTCCTGATTACCCTTCTCTTGTGGACTGCACTGGGCCCTTTTATATCCTCACAATGGCTTTTCTTCTGGGTATCCATGAAATACCCCTTTAGCGTACCTTTTCCACAACAAGAAACTGTGGTTACTCCCTTGTTCTTCTGAAAATTATGGCAGAGCTGCACTTGCCCTAAGAAACCTGGGGAAGCCTCAGCCACTCCCTCAGGACCCCATCAAATGTGCTCTGGCCCTGGCTCCAGCCATCTGTAACCTGTACCACCTTTCCCTCCCTGCTCCAGCGTAATGAATTCCAGTGAAGCAGCAATGAAAAAAACTTTACCCAAGAGCCATTTATCTCGGGTGATTCTTCATGATAACCGCATCGCACAACGAATCTATGAGATGGAGGTAAAGTAGCCACAGGCTTTTGCAGTAGAGGGTGTTAGTGGCTTGACCCATATTTATTTCATTCTCCCTGTATCTTGGGGGATCATAGAGGTGATAGGGAGTCATCAAGGTGCCTTAAGGCAGGCCCCATTTTACAGAGGAGGCAATTTGATACTTGGGGTTACTGACTTGCACAAGGTTCCTGGGCTAAGGGAGCCAGAGGGAAAGACTCCATATCTCTTGGGTCTTTTTTTCTGAAAGCATATTATCTCTCTAGGGAATCCATGAATGGATTCTTATTTTCTCCTGTACAAAGTCTGGGGTCCTAGGCCACATGCAGTGGCTCATACCTCTAATCCCAGCACTTTGGGAAGCTGAGGCAGGAGGATCACTTGAGGTCAGGAGTTCGAGACCAGCCTGGCCAACATGGTGAAATCCCGTGTCTACTAAAAATACAAAAATTAGCCTGGTGTGGTGGCATCTGCCTGTAATCTCAGCTACATGGGAGGCTGAGGCATGAGAATTGCTTGCACCTGGGTGGTGGAGGTTGCAGTGAGCTGAGATTGTGCCACTGCACTCCAACCTGGGCAACAGAGCAAGACTCTATCTCAAACAAACAAACAAACAAACAAAAAAGCAGAAAACCAAAGTCTTGGGTCCTAGAGTTTGAACGGGCCTCAACACCATCTTGTCGATTTTTTCCTTTGGGGATTATCCCCATTTTCCAGATGAGAACTGAGGCTCTTCTCCCACTTTTTGCTATGGACAAGTAGAGTTTGCCTGCTTACTTGAAATGCTGAGTGCTGTCACTGCACTGTTCCCATAGACCCTGATTGATGCATTCATTAAACCTGTCCTTTGGGCCTGTTTGGGATAGGTACTGTGTTGGGCACTAGGAAGAGACAAGTGAACAAGATGGACTCCGGGAACACACTCATTTTTTCAAGCAGAGCAGGGTGCCCAGGGTTGAGCTGCTGCCACCTTCTTTTCTTTTTTGAGACAGAGTTTCACTCTTCTTGCCCAGGCTGGAATGGAGTGGCGCTATCTCAACTCACTGCAACCTCTACCTCCCGGGTTAAGCAATTCTCCTGCCTCACCTTCCCAAGTAGCTGAGATTACAGGCATGAACCACTATGCCTGGCTAATTTTTGTTTTATTAGTAGAGACGGGGGTTTCACCATGTTGGCCAGGCTGGTCTCTAACTTCTGACCTCAGGTGATCCACCCACCTCAGACTCCCAAAGTGCTGGGATTACAGGAGTGAGCCACCATGTCCAGCCACTGCCCCCTTCTTGACTCTTTTGAGCTTCCCTCCATGTTCCAGGGGCAAGTCTGGATGGGCCCATAGGATTCTAACATTAAAAACAATTGGAGATCCTTAAGAGATGGTGCCAGATCCTCTTGAAGGTCACAAACACCAAAAGAAGAGTAGGGACTTGGGCATTTCTCCTTCTGCTACACTTCCATGGGTGTGGTGCAGTGGAAATAGATGGGAAAGCCAGTTTTGTGTGACCCTGGGTGAATCACACTTCCTCCAGACTCTGCTTTCTCATTTGTAAAATAGGATCTATTAAGATCCTCTCAGTTGCAGGTAATATAAACTGAACTTGAACTACTTCAAGCAAAAGAGAGAAGTTGGGTTTACATAATCAAGGATGGATACGGCAGAGTCACCAATGTTTTTGGGGAAAGCCAGGAGCTGTACTACCGCCAGGTATATCTTCCATTTTCTCTCATCGTCTTTGTATCCTTCTGTCTTTTTTTTTTCTTCCCTTTCTATTTTTCTTTTTTCTTCTTTTTTTTTGAAACATGGTCTCACTCCTTTGCTCAGGCTGGAGGGCAGTGGCATGATGATAGCTCACTGTAGCCTCAAACTTCTGGCTTCAAGCAATCCTCCCACCTCTGCCTCCCAGGTTGCTAGGATTACAGGCATGTGCCATCATGCCCAGCTAATGTTTTGTACTTTTAATAGAAATGAAGTTTCACCATATTTCCCAGGCTGGCCTCAAACTCCTGGGCTCAAGTGATCTGCCCATCTCTGCTTCCCAAAGTGCTGGGATTACAGGCATGCTCCACTATGCCCAGCCCTTTGTGGCTTTCTGAACACTGGTATCATTGTCAGACTGGCTGACCTTGGGGAGCAAAGCCACAGGAAACCCTGGCCTGTAGACCACAAGGAGTGCTTCCACTCTTCCACTGCTGCTCCGGTTAGACAAATCCTGGAGAAGGAATCCAGCTGGCCCCACTTGGTTAATGAACCCATCCCTGTTCCAATCATTGTGGTCAGGTGGTGTGGAGTATTTTGAGAGGCCTAGGATAAGTTGGGGGCCAACTCAGTGAGTAGGGAATGTTGTGCACCTTAGGTGAGGGGAAGAACTCTGAAATACTCTTAACTGGAAGCTCCTGAGTTGGCTTTATGTATACCTGAGGGCTGTGCCAACTTTCAGCTGCCCAGAAGCTTCCTTCTTTAATTATTTTTATTTATTTATATTTTTGAGACAGAGTTTCACTCTTGTTGCTCAGGCTGGAATGCAGTGGCTCCATCTCAGCTCACTGCAGCCTCCACCTTCCAGTTTCAAGCGATTCTTCAGCCTCAGTCTCCCAAGTAGTTGGGATTGTAGCCACCACACCTAGCTAATTTTTGTATGTGTAGTAGAGATAGGGTTTCACCATGTTGGCCAGGCTGGTCTCGAACTCCTGACCTCATGATCCACCTGCCTCGGCCTCCCCAAAGTGCTGGGATTACAGGTGTGAGCCACCGCGCCCGGCCCTTTTTTTTTTTTTTTTTTGAGATGGAGTCACCCAGGCTGGAGTGCAGTGGCACCATCTCAGCTCACTGCAACCTCCACCTCCTGGGTTCAAGCGATTGTCCCGCCTCAGCCTCCCAAGTAGCTGGGACTACAGGCATGTGCCAGCACACCTGACTAATTTTTGTATTTTTAGTAGAGACAGGATTTCACCATGTTAGCCAGCCTCATCTCGAACTCCTGACCTCAGGTCATCTGCCGGCCTCAGCCTCCCAGAGTTCTAGGATTACAGGCATGAGCCACTGCACTTGATCTCAGAAGCTTCCTTTTAAAGCTATATGGAGACCTTATATGTTTTAGGTACCTGACACCTATTATGCATTATTACCCCCATTTAATAGTTCAAAAACTGAGACTCAAAAGAAATGGAGGAACTTCACTAGGATCACACTGTGAGTCACTGCAGAGTTACAAACCCCAGTCTGACTAACCATCATGCAGGATATTCTCCCTAAGGACAGACACTGGTTTCTCCAGTTTATAGACCCAGTGACTAGTGGAGATGCCAGCTTGTAGGAACTCAGAGGATTTGAAGGCTTCTGTGACAATGTGGCAGTGTTTCTGTCTCTCTAAAAATGTGATCACATTAGGGGAAGAGGCGTCTTTGGCTAACCACGGATTTCAAGGACAGCTAGGTTCTAGCATCTTAGGCATCCCCTGAGTATGCTCTAAGAACAGTGAATGATGGCTGCTATTGTTTCATCTATGGCTGCGGTCCTCAAGAGGTTTTGCCCCTCAGGGGATATTGGCAATGTCTGGAGACATTTTGATTATTACATTTTTGATATTACAATGATAGTGGTGCTACTATCATTTAGTAGGTAGAGGCCAGGGATGCTGCTGAATATCCCGCAGTGTATGGGACAGCCTACCACCACACAGAACTGCCTCGCTCAATATGTCAGTAATGTCAAGGTTGAGAAACCCTGATTGGTAAGAGTCATGCTCAAGGTAAAATCACTAGTTGAGAGAGGCCAAAAAACCTGCTGTCATGGAGTGGACTAGAAAATGGTGGTAAGCCAGGCACGGTGGCTCACGCACTTTGGAAGGACGAGGTGGGCGGATCACCTGAGGTTGGGAGTTCGAGACCAGCCTGACCAACATGGAGAAACCCTTCTCTACTAAAAATACAAAATTAGCCGGGTGTGGTGGCACATGCCTGTAATCCCAGCTACTCAGGAGGCTGAGGCAGGAGAATTGCTTGAACCCGGGAGACAGAGGTTGTGATGAGCCAAAATCGCATCATTACACTCCAGCCTGGGCAACAAGAGCAAAACTCTCAAAGAAAAGAAAAGAAAATGGTGGTAATAAGGTCAGGCACGGTGGCTCACACCTGTAAGCCCAGCACTTTGGGAGGCCGAGGCAGGTGGCTCACTTGAGGTCAGGAGTTTGAAACTAGCCTGGCCAACATGGTGAAACCCTGTCTCTACTAAAAATACAAAAATTAACCTGGTGTGGTGGCTTAAGCCTGTAATCTCAGATACTTGGAAGGCTGAGGCATGAGAATCGCTTGAACCCAGGATGTGGAGGTTGCAGTGAACCAAGACTGTGCCACTGCACTCTCTCTAGCCTGGGCGATAGAGTGAGACCCTGTCTCAAAAAAGAAAAAAGAAAGAAAGAAAAAGAAAAAAAGAAAATGGTGGTAATGGCAGCCACTTGGTAACGGCTGGATCAGAATCATCTCAGGTACATGACAAAAGTGGAGATTGCTGGCCCCCATCCAAACCCTATTAAGCAAGAATCCTTGGGGCCGACGTTTGTATCAAGTAACTGAAACACTTCTGATGCTCAGCCAGGTTTGGAGAACATGGACTTGAACTATGTCATTTAGTACCCACCCTCCCTCTTTAATTCCTCATGTCAAGTAATCATGTCCACATTGGCCTTTATGAAGAAGTCCTTTGCTTAACCTTGTGCTGGGTCTGCAGATAATGTTAGTGCTTATCAGAAACCACTGGAGGGCTTGTTAAAAACGTACATTCACAGGATCACCACCCACCACATTGTTTTGACATGCCAGAAACCTCCCCATCCTTCAAAACCTAGCCTCAGTTTATATGCTAACTTCTCTGTATAGCTTTTCTTTTCTTTTCCGAGGCAGAGTCTCGCTGTGTCACCCAGGCTGGAGCGCAGTGGCACAATCTTGGCTCAATGAAACCTCCCCGCCTCCTGGGTTCAAGCGATTCTTGTGCCTTAAGTCTCCTGAATAGCTGGGATTGCAGGCATATGCCACCACACCCAGCTAGGTTTTTTTGTATTTTGAGTAGAGATAGGGTTTCACCATGTTGGCCAGGCTGATCTCAAACTCCTGGCCTCAAGTGAGCCACCTGCCTCGGCCCCACAAAGTGCTGGGATTATGGGCATGACCCACCGCACCTAGCCAAGTGAAACTTGTCTTGATATCTCCCTTCCTTGAACGCTGCGCTTCTTTTGGAGGTGGATCATTTTCTCTCTTAGAAATATTTGGGCATGTGGGCCAGGCATGGTGGCTCACACCTGTAATCCCAGCACTTTGGGAGGCCAAAGCGGGCGGATCATGAGGTCAGGAGATCGAGACCATCTGGGCTAACACAGTGAAACCCCATCTCTACTAAAAATACAAAAAAATTAGCCGGGCGTGGTGGTGGGCGCATGTAGTCCCAGCTACTAGGGAGGCTGAGGCATGAGAATGGCACAAACCTGAGAGGGTGGAGGTTCCAGTGAGCCGAGATTGTACCACTGAACTCCAGCCTGGGCGACAGTGGGAGACTCCGTCTAAAAAAAAAAAAAAAAAAAAATCTGGGCATGTGTCTTACCTACTGACTACATTGTAGTTACTGTGAAGACCTGTGGCAGTTTTTCTTAGTATCCTCTCCTGTAGCTAGCTCATTGGAGTAAATGAATAAGACATAGGATGTGGCTTCCCAGACCTTACTGTCTTTTGGGGGACATAAGTTATACAATAGAAGAAATCAGTAGAATTCAGTGTGATATAGGGGATGTCACAGACAACATGCGGGAAGCACCAAATGATTAATAGTGATAGGGCAATAGGAGTTATGGAGAGACAAGATGTAACCCTCCTAAACCACCCCTACCCCCGCCATCTTTTTTCTGACCAGTCTTCAGATAGGGATTTTTTTTTTTTTTTTTTTTTTTTAGACAGAGTCTTGCTCTGTCGCCGGGCTGGAATGCAGTGGCATAATCTCGGCTCACTGCAACCTCCGCCTCCTGGGTTCAAGGGATTCTCCTGCCCCAGCCTCCCCGAGTACCTGGGACTACGGGTGTGCACCACCACACCCAGCTAATTTTTGTGTTTTTAGTAGAGAGGGGGTTTAACCATGTTGGTCAGGATGGTCTCGATCTTTTGACCTCTGCCTTCCTTGGCCTCCCATAGTGCTGGGATTACAGGCGTGAGCCACGATGCCTGGCCAAATAGATATTTTTTTGTTTTGTTTTATTTTTGTTTTTGAGATGGAGTCTCACTCTGTTGCCTAGGCTAGAGTGCAGTGGCGCCATCTCGGCTCACTGCAAGCTCCGCCTCCTGGGTTCACTCCATTCTCCTGCCTCAGCCTCCTGAGTAGCTGGGACTACAGGCGCCCGCCATCGTGCCTGGCTAATTTTTTGTATTTTTAGTGGAGACGGGGTTTCACCGTGTTAGCCAGGATGGTCTCGATCTCCTGACCTCGTGATCCGCCCGCCTCGGCCTCCCAAAGTGCTGGGATTACAGGCGTGAGCCACCGTGCTGGCCTAGAGATGTTTTTAAGGTCAAAGTCAGGCTTCTAGGCCGCAGACTGTCAGAAGGTATCATAGAAGTTACCTAGCTTTTTTTTTTTTTTTTTTTTGAGATGGAGTCTCACTCTGTTGTCCAGGCTATAGTGCTGTGGTGCGGTCTCAGCTTACCGCAGCTTCCACCTCCTGGGTTCAAGCAAATCTCCTGCCTCAGCCGCCCGAGTAGCTGGGATTACAGGTATGGGCCACCCTGCCTGGATAATTGTTGTATTTTCAGTAGAGACGGGGTTTCACCATGTTGGCCAGGCTGCTCTCAAACTCCTGATTTCAAGTGATCCACCCTCCTTGGCCTCCCAGAGTGTTGGGATTACAGGCGTGAGCCACTGCTCCCGGCCTTGGAGTTATCTAGCTTAATGCCCACTTTTTACAACTAGAGACATAGGCTCCCTGTGAGTCAAAGTATATGGAATGTACGTAGGGTCCAGCTGACACTCTTCCCACTCCCACGTCAGCAGCACAGATGCCTGCCCTGCTGTGACGTGACCCTAACCTCACCTCTGTTTTTTGTAAGGTGAACGCTTTAGAGAAGACCAAGAAAAAGATGAACCACTACTATGAACACCTGAAAAAAAAGTTCATGACAGAGCAGCTGAGAAAGCTGGGGCGATAGAGAGATGAATCCGTGAACAACCAGTACTTGACCTTTGGGGTACCATGACCAGTTTAAACTCCAGTCTCCCAAGAAAGACTAACCACCCTACTTCTGGCAAAGCGATCTGCCCCAGAGTCATGATGACACCAGTGTGACCAGAGGAGAACTAGTAACTACAACCTACACAACTGTAGAACAATAAACAGAAACCAGCAGACAGCGGAGCATAACAAATCCTCAGCAATCCTCATATTCCTTGCCCATGCATCCCCTCTATTCTGGTGAAGGAGGTCCTGATAGTCTCATAGATGCTCAACTCGAAAAGGTAGGATCAAGCTAGCTTCCATGCTTAAGGCAAAGATTGACCTCTTGTTGCCCACATGTCTGAGGTGACATGCCAGGCCAAGTGTGCTAGGACAGTGGTACCTTAGATGGGAAGGCCTCAGTAATGCCACTGCCTGGTATCCCAGTGGTAAGGAGGTCGGGGGGAGGCATCAGAAGGACCTGGCTTAAGTGCTGTTTCTACCACCAGTCAGCCTTGTGACTTTGTCACCTCCTTGAACCTCCATTTCCTTATCTGAAAGAATGCAGTAGTAGTAAGGGAACCTACCTCCAAGGTCTAGCATGAGGATGTAAAGTGCTAAGCCCAGGGCTCATCATTTCCAGTGGTTCTCACCATAATGGCTCCAGTAGCCTTCCAGTGGTCCCCACTCCCTGTTCTGCCTGCTCTCCAGACTACACCCGGGTAGTCCCCACACTGCAGCTTTATTTGTGAAGATCCTTCATCTGAAATGCCCCTTTAGCTCTCTCTTCATCCTTCAAGGCTTATCTGTATGTCATTTCCTACATGGCATTTTCTTTTTCTTTTTCCTTTTTTTTTGAGATGGAGTCTCACTCTATCGCCTAGGCTGGAGTGCATTGGCGCAATCTTGGCTCACTGCAACCTCCACCTTCCAGGTTCAAGGGACTTTCATGCCTCAGCCTCCTGAGTAGCTGGGATTAAAGGTATGTGCCTCCACACCTGGCTAACTTTTGTATTTTTAGTAAAGAAGGGGTTTCGCCATGTTGGTCAGGCTGGTCTCGAACTCCTGACCTCAGGTGATCCTCCCTTCTTGACCTTCCAAAGTGCTGGGATTACAGGCATGAGCCACCGTGCATGGCCACCAAAGTCATTTAATTCCTGGAGACCCTTAGCAGGAACACTTTCCAGCCCAGCCCTTTGTTAAGTCAGGAAGTGTTACTCTGCCTATTAGAATTCTGGGCCTGGTCCAGCTGCTGACTTTGAAAGGCTGCAGACCTATGAGGGCTGAGGGGACAGAGCCAGGGGCAGGCCTTGGACTGGGACCTCCTGCCTCCCTCAGTAACCTCTCTCTGGGTTTCAGCTCTCCCACTTGCTCTTCAGGAATGGTGGGGCTAGTGGGTGGTTTCTGCACTTCCTTCCATTTCTCAGATCTGAGATGTGGCACTGAGCTTTGCACACATAATGCTTCACGAACGTCTGCTGAGTGGAAGGGAATAAATCCTGCTCAGAGCAAAGCAAGAAAGTCCAGGCTTATCCAAAATGATCACTCAGGGAGAGTTTAACTTGACTAATGTGTTTATCACTTTCCAAAGTGATTCCCAGTGGTATTCCTTATCCAGTCGGCTCATCCAGGAGCATTTTCAAATCTTCTGTCACCAAGCCACTGTCATTCAAGTTGGGTCTCCCAGCTAATGGAAGTACCCCTATACAGGAGCTTTGTGCGATAGTCGAAGTTTGGCCAGGCGCAGTGGTTCATGCCTGTAATCCAAGCGCTTTGGGAGGTCCAGGTGGGAGGATCGCTTGAGGCCAGGAGTTTGGGACCAGCCTGGGCAACATAGTGAGACCCTGTCTGTACGAAAAATTTAAAAAAAAAAACGAAAAATAAGCCTGGTGTGGTGGCACATGCCTGTACTCCCAGCTACTCGGGAAGCTGAAGTGGGAGGATTACTTGAGCCCAGGAGGTCAAAGCTGCAGTGAGCCAAGATCGCACCACTGCACTTCAACCTGGGTGAGAGAGCGGAAACCCTATGTCAAAAAACAAACAAACGAAAACTCCCTATGGTTAAAAAACATTCACCTTCCACATCATTCAACACGTTTATTTATTAATAGCTCCTTATATGTACCAGGCACTCTTGTAGGTGCTGGAAATTAGTGAACAAAACTGACTGAAATCCTCTGCTTTCATGAAAGCACGATCCTCAGCTTACTGCAACCTTCGCCTCCTGGGTTCAAGCGATTCTCCTGCCTCAGCCTCCCAAGCAGCTGGGATACAGGTACCCACTATCATGCCTATCTATCTATCTATCTATCTATCTATCTGTCTATACACACACACACATATATATATAGGCTTGTTCTGAGAAACCAGTTAGCTTGACAAGAACCTAGCCCAAGGCCTAGCATATAAATAAATATCTATTTATTTTTGTATTTGTGTAGAGACAGGGTTTCGCCATGTTGGCCAGGCTGGTCTTGAACTCCTGACCTCAGGTGATCTGCCCACCTTACCCTCCCAAAGTACTGGGATTACAGGTGGGAACCACTGCACCCAGCCAAAACTTATATTTGAATAGTCTTGGGGTGGTGGAGAGGGGAGTAGGAAAAACAGGAATCAGATGAAACAGGAATCAGCTGTTGGAGTCTGGTGCCTCTGGCTCTGGCTGAAGGCAGGATGCCTCCTTTGGGCTTTACGGGGAGAATCTGGTTTGCACAGTATTTTCTCTGTGCAATCCTTTGACCTCTGGAAATGCTGTTCACAAGCCTGGAAGGCTGTGTGTGTCCCTCCCTGCTTCAGTGAGGTTTCCTTTATTTGATGTGCACAATCTTTGCAGTCAAATGGCTCTGATTTGGAATCTCGGCTCTGCCTTGCAGAGGAATGTCATTTTGCCCCTTGCAGCTTCACCTTCCTCATCTGGAAACTGGGAATAATTGTAGTCCCTACCTTATAGGCTTGTTCTGAGAACCCAGTTAGCTTGACAAGAACCTAGCCCAAGGCCTAGCATCTTGTGGGTGAATGGGAAGGGGGTTTTATTGAGAATGGTCATTGTTGTGTTGTACCTGGGGTTGACACATACACTTCAAGAGGCAGCCTGGTGCTGGGGAGCGAGCCTTGGAATAAGAATCTAGAGGTGGGAGTTCAGCCTCTATGATTTCTCAATTTGCTCTGAGACCCTGAACGACATACATTCCCTTTCCGAGCATTGATCTGCTCTCTTCCCTCATATTCAGTTAATCCCCCAGGAGGAGGAAATTGGGTTGAGATAGATCCACATCCTCCAGGTGGCCTTGGAGCATCCCAAGCCAGCACGTGCCTATTGGGAACCTGGTCGGGAGCAATGGTTGGTCACTGGGGTTCCAACCAAGCCCTCCACAGTTACTTGTGGGGGGTTGAGTGCACTCACTACACAAGAATGAAATGGTCACCAGGAAGAATTCTTCCTTAGCTTTGTCATATTAGAGGGCTGGGAGGGCCTGATTCCCTGGAACCTGCCTTTTCAACCTGATTTCCCATACTTCTTCCCCTGAGCCAGATAGATCCCGTGAATTCTCTCTCTTCTCCAACCAGGCCCCTTGATTTTCCACCTTGGAACTCACTTTCTTCCTCTCTTCCTCCCTCCCTTCCTTCCTTCCTTTCTTCCTTTTGTTCTTCCTTTCTTCCATTTTTCTTCCCTCCTTTCTTTCCTCCCACACCTCCCTCCTCTTCTCCCCTTCTCACTTCCACCCCCTTCCCTCCCTTCCCCTCCTCTTCCTCTCATTGTCCAGGCTGGAATACAGTGGCATGATCATAGCTCACCACAGTCTTGAACTCTTGGCCTCAAGTGATCCTCCCACCTCAGCCTCTTGAGTAACTAGGACTATAGGCATGTGCCACCATGCCCCAATAATTTTTTTTACTTCTTGTAGAGACAGGGGTCTCACTGTGTTGCCCAGGCTGGTCTTGAACTCCTGGCCTCAAGTGATCCTCCTGCCTGGGCCTCCCAAAGTGCTGGGAATACAGGTGTGAGCTACAATGCCTGGCCCACCTCAGAACTTTTGATTCTACTGTTCACCCTGAAAGGAATATAGATTTCCCCTCATTTCTGCCTGAGAAAATTCAGCTCAGACCTTTCAGGGCCTGCCGTGACATGAACTCTGCCTTCCAAGACTAGACTCTGTCCATCTCCCATCAGACTAGGAGTTTCCACCAGGCAGGGGCTGGACACGTCAGAAAACAGAGGCCTGGATGGATAACCCTTTCTGTGTAAAAATTGCATTATGCAGAACCAGCCATATTCTCTGGAGCTCTCAGGTAATTTCCATGGTGGTCCCCCCAACCCCTCATTGCTTTAGAGATTCTGCATACTTCACTAAGGAATATTGACTCCTCTGAAAGGTTTTCAGATAAAACCTGTCACTATCACTCTAAGCAGAGGTCGCTAATAGTACTCCTGGGACCAATAGTGGGACATTGATTTGATCAAACACTATGCTTCTCATGGTATTGAATTTAAGTACTTTGGGTGTGGTATGGAAGCTGCAGTTAGCTACAGCTCCACCACTGCCATCTCCTTAAACCCAAGTACACTTAATCTCCCTGGCCCCTGAAGGGATGTGAGTTTGTGATCACTCCAAAGTGTTAGAACAGCAATTCCTTTAAAATAACTAACAAGTTTAAAAACTTTAAAATCATAATACATGCACTATAGATAAAATTCCATTTAAAGGGTATTCAATAAAGGAAAATTCCCCTCCTGCACTCCAGGGCCACAGCAATAACCATTTCTGTGTATCCTTCCAGAAATGTTCTAAGAGCATAGACCCTTAAGATGCCCTTTATGGGCTTCATAAAATATGTGCAAAACTTTATTTATTTATTTATTTACTTTGAGACAGAGTTTTGCTCTTGTCACTTAAAAAAAAAAAAATTAGCCGAGTGTGGTGGCACATGCTTGTAGTCCCAGCTACTTGGGAGGCTGAGGTGGCAACCGTGACTGCACCACTGCACTCCAGTCTAGGTAACAGAGTGAGACTGAGACCCTATCTCAAAAAAAAAAAAAAAAAAAAAACAGAAAAAAAGAAGCCACCATCCTGGCATTGCCCAGCTCAGTCAACAAAACATCCTTTTTTTTTTTTCTTCAGGAAAAGTCATTACAAATGTTTGGCCAAGGGCAAGTCTATCGTGTCTCCCAGAAATGGGCCTGCCTTAGTATCCCTTCTATGCCCAGGAACTAGCTAGAAAAAGCTTGAAGGAA
Source organism: Rhinopithecus bieti (assembly GCF_001698545.2). NCBI lineage: Eukaryota > Metazoa > Chordata > Mammalia > Primates > Cercopithecidae > Rhinopithecus > Rhinopithecus bieti. Next base: position 618,856 of record NW_016803881.1, on the reverse strand, counting down.
ATCTGGTCTCAGCATAAACATGATGATGGATTTCACACTGCAACAGCTGGGAGCCCATAGTCAATTTTGCTTTCTGTAATTAGAGGTCTGTGGGGTGCATTCCTATGCACAGATGGCACTGTGATTCCCATTTTACAGGGTAGGCAGAATTTCAGAAAAATTCCAGGGTCTGCCTGAAGTCAAAGTCAAGTGGTGGAAGAGTCAGGATGAGAATCCACACCTCTCAGTATTCATCTCGAGCTCCTTCCTAGGTGATATTGGGCCACAATTCAGAGGTGGAGGTTAATGGATTCTTAGGACTTTTTTTCCCTGCTTTTATTTATTTATTGAGGCACCACTGCACTGTGTCCTTGGCAACAGAGTGAGACCCTGTTGCCCAGGATGCAGTGCAGTGGTGCCATCATAGCTTACTGCAGCTTCAACCTCCTTGGGTTCAAGTGATCTTCCCACCTCAGCCTCCCAAATATCTGGGACTACAGGTGTGCACCACCATGCTGGGCTTTTTTTTTTTTTTTAACTTTTTGTAGAGAAGGAGTCTCCCTATGTTGCCCAGGTGAAGGGGGCCAGCCCCTCCACACCTGTGGGTATTTCTCGTGAGGTGGAATGAGAGACTGAGAAAAGAAATAAGACACAGAGACAAAGTATAGAGAAAGAACAGTGGGCCCAGGGGACCGGCGCTCAGCATATGGAGGACCCGCACCAGCACAGGTCTCCGAGTTCCCTCAGTATTTATTGATTACTATTTTCACTATCTTGGCAAAGGGAATGAGGCAGGAGAACAGGGTGATAGTGGGGAGAAGGTCAGCAGGAAAACATGTGAGCAAAGGAATCTGTGTCACAAATAAGTTCAAGGGAAGGTACTATGCCTGGATGTGCACCTAAGCCAGATTTATGCTTCTCTCCACCCAAACATCTCAGTATAACAAAGACTAACAGTGCAGCATTGCCACCAGCATATCTTGCCTCCAGCCACAGGGCGGTTTTCTCCTATCTCAGAATAGAATGAATGTACGATGGGGTTTTACACCGAGACATTCCGTTCCCAGGGACATGCAGGAGATGGAGGCCTTCATCTTACACTAATCCTCCTCAGCACAGACCCTTAATGGGTGTCGGACTGGGGGACGGTCAGGTCTTTCCCTTCCCATGAGGCCATATCTCAGGCTGTCTCAGTGGAGGGAAACCTTGGACAATACCCAGGCTTTCTTGGGCAGAGGTCCCTGTGGCTTTCCGCAGTGCATTGTGCCCCTGGTTAACTGAGAATGGAGAATGGCGATGACTTTTACCAAGCATATTGCCTGTAAACATATTGTTAACCAGGCACATCCTTCACGGCCCTAGATCCCTTAAACCTTGATTCCATACAGCATATGTTTCTATGAGCACAGGGTTGGGGCTAAAGTTACAGATTAACAGCATCTCAAGGCAAAACAATGTTCTTAGTACAGATCAAAGTGGAGTTTCTTATGTCTTCCTTTACTACATAGACACAGTAACAGTCTGATCTCTCTTTCTTTTCCCTACACCCAGGCTGGTCTCAAATTCCTAGGCTCAAGTGATCCTCCCATCTCAGCCACCCAAAGTGCTGGGATTACAGAAATGAGCCACTGTGCTTGGCCTCTAAGGGAATTTGGATTTAACATTCCAGGATAGGAAAGCAGGGCTGCGTGCTTCAAGATCAAGAGTTACCTGCCCCTGGGATTTGTAATGAGATCACCATTTCAACAGAGGTCATTCTGAGAAATCCTCAGGGCCAACAGCACGTCCCTGTCTATCTGACAGGGTATTATAAACTTCACAGAAACTTCTCAAACTAAATTTAATTGACTTTGGAAAGAAAGTGATTCCTCACTTTTGGAGTGGAAAAGTTAAAGGTTCATGAAATCAAACAGAGGCCTAGAATCCCTGTTCCAAGCCAGGCTGTTAGGCTGTGGGGCCATTTCATTCTCCCCTACTATAGGACTGCATTCAAGCCTCCACAGACCTTCTTCCCGGGTTGTCCGAGTAAAAGGCCACTCTACTCTAGTAGAGTCCAAAAGAACAGAGTGAACTGTTTGGGAAAAGGCCATGGACCCTCTCAAAAGCCCTCAACCTTAACCTCTCCCACTTAGGATATGAAATCCTGGTCACATCATGTCCAATTCTGAATATTTAAAAAGAGATTTAGGCTGGGCGCAGTGGCTCATGCCTGTAATCCCAGCACTTTGGGAGGCTGAGGTGGGCGGATCACGAGGTCAGGAGATCGAGATCATCGTGGCTAACACGGTGAAACTCTGTCTCTACTAAAAATACAAAAAAATTAGCTGGGCATGGTGGCAGGCGCCTGTAGTCCCAGCTACTCAGGAGGCTGAGGCAGGAGAATGGTGTGAACCCAGGAGGTAGAGATTGCAGTGAGACGAGATAGAACCACTGCACTCCAGCCTGGGGGAAAGACGGGGACTCCATCTCAAAAAAAAAAAAAAAAAAAAAAGATTTAAAAAGGAGCAAAGAGCAACGGCTGGGCCCAGTGGCTCAGGCCTGTAATCCCAACACATTCAGAGGCCAAGGCAAAAGGATCACTTGAGCCCAGGAGTTCAAGACGAGCCTGGCCAACATAGCAAAACTCCATCTCTATTTTGTATAACAATCTAAAAAAAAAAGTAAAATGTTGAAAAGGAGGAATGAAAATTATGTTTTCTCAACTGTGAAAAAAATACTCAGGGGGAAGGAAATGTATCACAGTACTAAGATGTTGACTAGGTTAGGAGGATGGGAATATTGTGGCTGGACGATATTTGTTTTCCCTTTTCTAAATATCAGCATGTAAAATAAATTTCTGACCAGGTGTGGTGGGTCACGCCTATAATCCCAGCACTTTCGGAGGCCAAGGCAGGCAGAGCACTTGAGCCCAGGAATTTGAGACCAGCCTGGGCAACATGGTGAGACCCTATCTCTACAAAAAAATGTAAAAAGATATAAAAAATAATAATTAGCTGAGCATGGTGGCCAGTGCCTTTAAGTTCCAGCTACTCAGTAGGCCAAGGTGGAAGGGTCACTTGAGACTGGGAGGTTGAGGCTGCAGTGGACAGTGATCATACTACATGATTCTAGCCAGAACAAGACAGTGAGACCATCTCTAAATAAACAAATAAATTTCAGCCGGGCACAGTGACTCATGCCTGTAATCCTAGCACTTTGGGAGGCAGAGGCGGGCGGATCACCCGATGTCAGGAGTTCAAGACCAGCCTGGCTAACATGGTGACACCCCATCTCTACTAAAAATACAAAATTAGCCAGGCATGGTGGCATGTGCCTATAATCCCAGTCACACAGGAGGCTGAGGCAGGAGAATCGCTTGAACCCAGGAGGCAGAGGTTGCAGTAAGCCGAGATTACGCCATTGCATTCCAGCCTGGACAAAAAAGAGAGAAACTCCGTCTCAAAAAATAAATGAATAAATAAATAAATAAATTTCTTGGGGTTCCGGTTCTAAGTAAGATACAGTCAGCATAGTCTGTCTCTCCCCCTGGCTGAAACTGAAAGCCCTGGACAAGCTGCATGAAGCAGCCATCTGAGGACTGTGAAAAAGAAGTATTAACAAGGCTGGCGCAGTTGTTCATGTCTGTAATCCCAGCACTTCGGGAGGCTGAAGCGGGAGGATCACTTGAGGCTAGAGGTTTGAGACCAGCCTAGGGAACAAAGTGAGACTCTGCCTCTAGAAAAAATAATTTTTTTTTGGCCAGGCACAGAGGCTCACACCTGTAATCCCAGCACTTTGGGAAGCCGAGGTGGGCGGATCAGGAGGTCAGGAGATTGAGACCATCCTGGCCAACACGGTGAAACTCAGTCTCTACTAAAAATACAAAAATTAGCTGGGCTTGGAGGCATGTGCCTGTAATCCCAGCTACTAGGGAGGCTGAACCAGGAGAATCGCTTGAACCAGGGAGTGGGAGGTTGCAGTGAGTCGAGATCGCGCCACTCCAGCCTGGCGACAGAGTGAGACTCCGTCTCAAGAAAGAAAAAAAAAAAGAAAAAAGAAAAAATAATGGTTGTTTTGGTAGCAGCATTATCAGTAGCGGCCAGAAAAGCAATTAAAAACTCTGACACAGCAGAATCCTTTTATCTGACCAAAGGATCTGCGTTCTGAAAAGAGGAAGAGGAAAATCTTGATTGCCTTTTTTCTCTCTTCATTCTGTCACTTGGCCCAAGAGTACACCTCGCCATGGAAGCGACGTAACAGAACAGGGAGACTAACGGCCCCAATTTCTAGCTAGAGGACCAGGAAAATGTCTATCAAGAATACTTCTATTTTGTGCACAAAATTAGTCCTATCTAAACACTAGGCCTTAAATTCGACTTTTAAAAAAATACTTCAGAATTTTGAAGGCATTCGTGTATTCTACTGCTATATATACAAGTCGATCAGAAGTGGTACCTGTGCAGACTCTGCCCTGAAAAGAATCAGTTCCATGACTTTACTTTTGTAGTTTAGACTTGAAAACTGCTGACACGCCCTATAGGGCAACACAGGCGCAGTTTCGAAACCCGACTCCCCTACTGTCTAATACCTGCATCTGAGGGCAGCACAGTGAGGGGACGTCTTTGGTTTCGATTTTTACAGAAGGCTCCAGTAGGGTCTTATCAGCTCTGAAGGCGGAGCTCCCTGAAACTGGATCCGGGCCCCAGGGGGGACCGTGTGGAGAGTCAAAGGGATCCTGAGGTCTTGCTGGTGCGGCCCAAAGGCACCGGACGTTGGGGCCAAGATGACCTCTGCGCTGCCATGAACTAGGCCATTGGACGCGGGCTCTGCGCCGAGCCTGCAGTCCTCGAGGAGTCTCTCGGGTTCCTCCATTTTGATCACACCTTCTCGGATGGCCGCCGGGCTTTTGCCTTCCCCACCGCCTCCAGCTTGCCCTTCTCATTCCCTCGGAATAGTTGACAGCCGGCCCGAGGCCTTCCAATTTGACCGCCCTGGAGGCTCTAGGACCGGTGTCGACGGCTCGACGAGGACCCACCGACGGGTCCAGGCAAGGCCCCAGCTCCTGCTTCTTGGCCTTGACGTGCAGCGCCCGGGGCTGCACCGAGCCACTCGGGCCTGCAGGGGGCGCCCTCGGACGCGGCCGGCGGCGGCAGGAGGCGCAAGACAGGCCTGAACTGCAGCTGGGAGAGGAAGCGGCGCCCTTGTCCGGAGCGTGGGGCTGTGGTAGCAGCAACACCTTCTCTGGCTTCACCTCCAGCAGCCGCTGCGCCGCACAGGGCACCAAAGCCTCCCTACACTAGGAGGCCACGGTAGCAATGGCGGCCGTGCATGGCGTGGGCAGTGACGGAGGAGTCTCCACAGCCACTGCGCAAAAGGAGGTGCCCTCGACCGGCGGCAGGGACGGAGCGGGACTCAAGGGGACCGGCTGAGGCAGCGGCTCCTGCCTACCTCTTTCCATGGGGGTTGGGGGATGCCCCGGCCTGGATTGTGAGCTCCGCCGTTTGTTGGCGACCTTCCCCCTCCCTGTTTCGGTTAAGACCCTTGAAAGGCCTTTGCTACCCAGAACCCTATGCGGTTCAAAACACAGCGCTATGTCTCAGCCTCACCCAATTACAAGCGACCAATACTCCTGTCCAGCCAATCACAGGCGGGTTTTGTGGCTCTTCCCAGCCCATACTCTCGCCTCGTGCTGAGTCCTCAAATCACCCGTGATGGCTGGAGCCTCAGGGCGAGTTGCCCATTTTCGCTCAGACTCGCCCTCCCTTGCGCAGTTCTCTCCCAGCATTGTCTTTAGTCATCCTTCCCCTGCCCAGAGCTGCGACAATGGCGTTGCCCAGGAAACGTTGTGCTTCCAGTCCACTGACCTCCAGGGAATAAAGTCTTTGGTGTTAAGACACGCGACGGCCTTGTGCACTGGCTTTGTGCGGCCTAAGTAATCTGTCGGCCCTAAGTATCACCAGGGCTTTTGAATCTTTGCCAAGGGAGAATGGGGGAGATTTTGCAACTTACCAGTAACCCATTAGCTAATCTTGCTGGGAAAAGCTTTCGAGTTTGTGCAGTTCTTGTTCTAGTTAAGCTTTCAATTAATCACCAGGTCCTGTGGCCCTACTTCCAAAATATTATACATCCCAAATTCATCCACTCTTTTGGGTCTCTACTGCCATTATGCTGTTCCAGGCTCCCACTGTCCTTCACCTGGATACTGCCAAAGCCCTGTAAATAATCTCCCTGTTTGTCAGCCTTGCCCCACTACACTCCAGCTATCTTTTGAAAATACAAATCTAAGGTTGCCACACTTTTCCTAAAGCTTTCCATGGCTGCCCACTGATACGTGATAAAAGTCTAAAATCCTTGACAAAGCCTTAAAATCTCCAAATGACTTGGGATCTAACCTACTACTACTACTACCACCACTACTACTACTACTAGGTTGGTGCAAACGTAGTTGTGGTTTTTGCCATTAAACAGTTACCACTCTAGCCCTGAGTCTTTGGGTTTCAGCCACATTGGCCCCCTCATCATTCTCTTTCTACTGAAGGGTCTTTAAACATGCTCAGTGTGCTACTCTTTCCTTTCTGTCTCCTTAATTCCTCCTACCCAGTTTTCAGTGCAGCTCAACTGGGACTTCTTCAGAGAAGCTTTTACTGACTCTGAAAATCAGATCTAATCTTGGTCTACTTACACCTCTATCACTTCATTTGCTTACCACGATTTGTAATTAGAATTTTCAGTGTGATGATTCCACTGCCTCTCCCACTTGACTATAACGTCTTTGAAGGCAGAATTATTTGTGTTTTGCCCATCACTGAATCCCCAATGCAGATCATTGAGCCTGGCGTATAGTACTCAATAAATACTTGTTGAATGAGTAACTGAATAGCAACTGTGATAGGGTAATAATAAAATAGTAATAATCACTACCTGTGTTAAGGGCTTACTCATGCTAGACACTGTTCCAAATCCTTTCTATGTTTATGCTTCTCCTTTTACTAGGATTGTGTTTATTTCCATTACACATCACCAAGAAAAACAAAAAGACATCCTGTATTAACATTTGCTGCATTTCTAAATGACATTCTGGCCAAAAGCTATAGTTTATCTTGACGTAGATGATTTTTGCAATCAAGACAAGTTATCACTCAAAGAAGACCAACTCCAATTCATTGTCTAATCCTGTGGTATCAAATGTGGTCAACAGGAGTTCTTACACCTGGCAGATAGACAAGGGCAATGATTTTCAAACTTTTTTTTATTTCAAAACTCTTTATACCATTAAAACTACTGAAGATCCCCAAAGAGCTTTTGTTCATTTGGATTTTATCTATCAATATTTACTAAGTTATAAACAAAACTGAAATTTTAAAATAGCTATTAACTCATTTAAAACAATAATAAAACCATTATGTGGTAACACATTTTCATGGGGAAAAAATGGTATTTTCCCCCACATTACACTCACAAGAGAATGAAGTGAAAAGAGCAAATATTGCATTAGGATTATTATGAAAATAGTTTTAACCTAACCAACTCTCTAAGAGTGTCAGTCCCCATACTCCACTTTGAGAACCACGGTACTAAGGTTTAAATGGGAGAGTCAACTGTGTGCATGAGCAAAAGCTAATAAAAGAGGCAAACAAATAAATCAAGTTGTCAGGTATCGGGGAAACTCCAACCCCGATATTCAACGTGGGTTCTTTTCTATTTCCCTAAGTGTCGGCTGGTCTGAGAAATAAAGGGAAAGAGTACAAAAGAGAGAAATTTTAAAGTTGGGTTTCCGGGGCAGACATAACATGTTGGCAGGTTCCATGATGCTCCCTGAGCCGTAAAACCAGCAAGTTTTTATTAGCGATTTTCAAAAGGGGAGGGAGTGTACGAATAGGGCGTGTGTCACAGAAATCACATACTTCACAAGGTAATAGAATATCACAAAGCAAATGGAGGCAGGCAAGATCACAGGACCACAGGGTGGGGTGAAATTAAAATTGCTAATAAGTTTCGGGCATGCATTGTCATTGATAACATCTTATCAGGAGACAGGGTTTGAGAGCAGACAAAGGGTCAGACTGTGCCATTGCACTCCAGCATGGGTGACAGAGCAAGACTCCATCTCAATAATAATAATAATAATAATAATTAAGTGCTTAAATCAAATATTTTGTGAGAATAGTAAAAAGTATAATGCGCTTTATTTAGTTCGTGTGACTTAAGTAACCTTAGGGAAATAAATAGTTTTAAAGATTATTAGTAAAATAAAAATATCTTTTAAAATGTAAATATTTGTTCTAAATTATGCAGGCCAGATACTAGGTTTGCTAAATGCTTTAAGGTCATAAACTACTTCTTTGACTTTTGAAAATTGTTCAATTTACCTACCTTGAAGACATTAAATTCCAGATAAGGTCTTGGGATATGTGATGTTAGCCATACCCCCTAGCAATGCTAGAAAAAGTCAGACCTTCTCTGCGCTTCTGTTGAGGTCCTAGGCTCCACACTTAGTACATAGTTAAAATTGCTTACTAACCAGGGTTTTCCCCAAAAGTCAAAATTGCTGAAAGTTATCATTGTAACACATAATTGAGACTACTGAAGAAGTAGTTCTACATGTAAGGTGTGTAGCGAAAGTGAAATGTGTTTTTCTGGTAAAAGATTATAAGAAGTCATGTGACTGTAAATTTTCTTGCCTAAAAGGTTAAAGGATTGTTTTAAGTTAGGCAGAATAAAGTTGAAGGTTTAAGCAAGTTGTGGAAAGTTGTGGAAAATTCATTATAAGAAATTCTGTGTGTGAACATATTGGCTAAAGTTAGAGAGGTATTCAATTTTCTGCAAATTAAACATTGGAATAAAACACAGTAAAATTAGGTGTGTCCATATTTCACTATCAGAAAGGTGAATTACTAGTATGTACCTCACACAAATTAAAATTACTTGGGAAAATTTATAGTACTTAATTTTTATTTTATTTTATTATTATTATTTTGAGACGGAGCCTTACTCCGCCATCCAGGCTGGAGTGCAGTGGCATGATCTCGGCTCACTGCAACCTCTGCCTCCTGGGTTCAAGTAATTCTCCCGCCTCAGCCTCTTGAGTCGCTGGGATTATAGGAGCCCTCTACCAGGCCCAGCTAATTTTTAAATATTTTTAGTAGAGACTGGATTTTGCCATGTTGGCCTGGCTGGTCTCAAACTCCTGAACTCAGGTGATCCACCCACCTCGGCCTCCCAAAGTGCTGGAATTACACATGTAAGCCACCACAGCAGGCCTAGTTTTTTTTTAATTGTACAATTTAGTGGGTTTTTTTGTATGTTCACAGCATGGTAAAACAATCACCACTGTCGGATTCCAGAGCATTTCACGATCCCAAGAAGATACCTCAAATCCATTAGTAGTCCTCATTCCTCCTTACTCCTCACCCCACCCGTGTCCCTAGAAATCACTAATCTGCTTTCCATCTTTTTTTATTTTTATTTTTTTATACAGATTCTCACTCGGTCACACAGGCTGGAGTGCAGTGGCACAATCTCAGCTCACTGCAACCTTCACCTCCCGGGCTCAAGCGATTCTCCTGCCTCAGCCTCCCAAGTAGTGCTTTCTTTCTTTATGAAGCTCAATTTTTACTTCTCCATTCCTCTAATAATGGATTCCCAGGGTGCCTCCAGTGAGCTCTTACTAGAAGCAGCTTTGTCATGGACATGTCCCCTATAAACTTGTTTGACAGTTTCTCAGGAGATCTACCCACGAGTGGGAATGCTGTGTCATGGGCATGCACAGACACTTTCACTAAAGGACAGATTCACTCCCACATGGCTGTTCCTCTTCAGACTCCTAATAGCAGCACAGGAGGATTTGCCTTTTCCCACTCCCATACCAACACTTGGTTTAACTCAGTAAGTTTTGCCAATCTTATTGGTACATAGAAGTGTATCTGGTGTTTTTTTTTTTTTAAATAATTTGTGCTTATCTGATGATTGGATAGGTTGAGCAACTCTTCATAAACCTAGTCTTTTAGGCTGGGTGCTGCTGCCCATGCATGTAATCCCAGCACTTTCAGAGGCCATGGTGGGTGGATCTCTTGAAGTTGGAGTTGGAGACCAGGCTAGACAAGATGGTGAAATCCCAGCTATACAACAAATACGAATGAATGAACGAAAGAAAGAGAGAGAGAGAGAGAGAGAGAGAGAGAAGGGAGAAAGAAAGAAAGAAGGAAAGAAAGAAAGAGAGAGAGAGAGGGAGGGAGGGAGGGAAAGGGAGAGAAAGGGAGAGAAAGGGAAAGAAAGGGAAAGAAAAGAAAAGAAAGAAAGAAAAATAGCCAGGCATGGTGGTGAGCCTGTAGTCCCAGCTACTTGGGAGGCTGAGGTGAGAAGATCCGTTGAGCCCAGGAGGTGGCAGTTGCAGTGATCCAAAATCAAGCCACTGCATTACAGCCTGGGTAACAGTGAGACCCTGTCTCAAAACAAAAATAATAAAATAAAACAAACTTAGTCTTTTAGCTGTCCCTATCTGTGATGTTTACTTACATTCAAATTACTTACAATTTAAGTTTTGCGTTTCCTGCTTTTTATATGTTGATTTGCAAGAGTTCCTTATTTATTGCATATATTCAAACATTGCAGATATCTTCTTGTCTGTGACTCATCTGTTAATGTGTTTCTGATATCCTCTGTTGTACAGAAATTCTTAATGTGGTCAAATTCATCATTTTTTCACCTTACATTTTGTGCTTTTAGGATCTTGTTTAAGACATCCTTTCCCACACCAAGTTCTCAAAGACATCCTTTTATATTTTTTCTATTACTTCTATAATTTTACCTTTTATATTTAGATCTTTAATCTATATGCTGTTTTCCTTTATATATGATACAAAATTGGGATCCAAGTTCATTTTATATAGCAATCTAGTTATCGTATCAGCCTCTAACAATCCACGTTTTCTCTGCTGCATTAACCTGCCTGTTTAGCATATCTCAGGTACTCTATAAAGAGGTCACATGGAGAGGATGGCACCCTCTGGCAACAGCCATGAAAGTGATCATATTGGACACAGATCCTCTAGCCCCAGTCATGCCTGCAGGTCACGGAAGCCCCACCAGACATCTTAATCTTATGAGAGACCTTGAGCCAAAGCCACCCAGCTAAGCTACTCCTGAATTCCTTAATTACGGAAACTGTATGAGATGATAAATTTATTTTATTTTATTTTATTGTCATTCTTTTTTATTTATTTTTTGAGACAGCGTCGCGCTCTGTTGCCCAGGCTGGAATGCAATGGTGTGATCTTGGTTCACTGCAACCTCCACCTCCCAGGTTCAAGTGATTCTCCTGCCTCAACCTCCCAAGTAGCTGGGATTACAGGCACCCACTACCACACATGGCTAATTTTTGTATTTTTAATGGAGACGGAGTTTCACCACATTGGCCAGACTGGTCTTGAAATCCTGATCTCAGATGATCCACCCACTTTGGACTCCCAAAGTGCTGAGATTACAGGTGTGAGCCACACGCCCAGCCTATTTTATTTTTATTTTATTTTATTGAGTCAGAGTCACACTCTGTCACCCAGGCTGGAGTGCAGTGGTGCAATCTCAGCTCACTGCAACCTCTGCCTCCTGGGTTCAAGCAATTCTCCTGCCTCAGCCTCCCAAGTAGGTGGGATTACAGGCCTGCACCACCACACCTGGCTAATTTTTGTATTTCTAGAAGAGACAAGGTTTCACCATGTTGGCCAGGCTGGTCTTGAACTCCTGACCTCAGGTGATCCACCCACCTTAGCCTCCCCAAGTGCCGGGATTGCCGGTATGAGCTACTGTGCCCAGCCAATAAATGTTTATTTGGGTTTTTTTTTTTTTTTTTTTTTTGAGATGGAGTCTCAGCTCACTGCAACCTCTGCCTCCCAGGTTCAAGCAATTCTCCTGCCTCAGTCTCCAGAGTAACTGGGACTACAGGCACGTGCCACTACACCTGGCTAATTTTTGTATTTTTAGTAGAGACAGGTTTTCACCATGTTGGCCAGGCTGGTCTTGAACTCCTGACCTCAGGTGATCCGCCGGCCTCGGCCTCTCAAAATGCTGGGATTACAGGTGTGAGCCACCGTGCCTGGCCTATTTTCATTTTAAGCTACCAAGTTTTGGGATAATTTGTTACACAAAAAAGAATAAAGAATACAGTTTTAACACTGAATAAAGAGCAAGTGGAGCTCCTGTCTCTATCTCATGGTGTCCTACAGTTTTATGACAGTGCTACCAGAAAAATCAAAGTAAGTTGTAGTTTTTCAGTGTTGGCATTCCCTAAAATAAGAGAGTAACATAGTTAATAAAAGAGAAGGATGAGAAGAGGGAGAGAGGTATCTGGAAAAGGAAAAGATATTTGAGGCCCCATACAGTGTTTCTATTATGTCTTTTGTTATCTCTTTTGATCAAAAGAGCATTTAATCAGCAAGCAACAATGTGGTTCTTATATTTATATTATCTTGGATCTCCTAAGCATGTCTAATCACTGTTGGCCAAAGTGAGGAGATAGGCATTAAATGGCTCGGAGTTGGCTGGAGGCCATAGAAAGGAATATGTCAGATTTGGAAATGACTATGAAGGAAATGTAAGTGTTTAATGAAATTTGTACTAAACACTTTTTAAGGTCCACTCAGTTCTGATTTCTGAGATATTTGTCTTTTGCCTGGTAAACTCTTACCTACCCTTTAAGGCCCCAGCTTAAATGTCACATTCTCTAAAATACTATCTCTAGTTATCCTAGGCAGAGTATAACATTTCTTTATGCTTTCATAGCACTTTCTATATACCTCTATTTTGGCACTCATATTGGAAGAGGGGTAGGGCCATTGTTGCCTACCTGCTAGCCATCCTTCCATGCTTTTCATTGCTAACAGAACTCTGATTTTGTTTAGAAGGCATTGTGCCAAGTACTGTTCTCTTTTGTCAGAAATTGCTATGGAGTTAGGCATGTGACCCAAGTTTTGTCCACTGAGACATAAGGTACAGTCTGTTGGATGCTTCTGGTGAAAAAAAATTTCCCTGATAAAAGAGAGAGCAGATATAAAAAGAGCACTCTTTTCTGTTTATCTCTTTCCTTTCTGTTTTAAATGCTGTTTTAAACTTGATGGTTGCTACCACAGCAGCCATTTTGTGAACATGAGGACAGATCTCTTGGATATGCTATGGATAGTGAAACAGAAGAACTAAAAGTATTCCAATTTTAATGACATGAAGAGGTCGTGACAATTTTAATGCCCTTGAAGAGGTCCTGAAATTAACAAACTAAATTTATCTATATGATATTAAATTTCCATAGTGTTTAAGATTTCATTAGTGAGGTTTCCAGTTATTTGCAGGTAAAAGCATCCAAATTTATGGAAAAAGGAACAGAAAAAACATTCCTAAAGCACTTATATCATGCTTTAATTTTTCGTTAATGTAATTGGCTACCTCAATTGTTAGGGCAAGGACCTTGTCTTAATCAATTTCTAGCACTCTCTACAGTCTCTGATTTGAAAATGATTGCTTAAGAAGCATTTGTGTCGAATGTGGATTTTGTTGCAATGGAAAGTAAAATTTTTTTAAAAAGTGTTTGTGGAATGAATGAATCAATTAACAGATGATTGAATAAATGAATCTATAGATCAACATGATGGCGTTATTGAGAGGTAGTATAGAAAAATGAGTTAAGCACATAAGCTCTTGCACTGCATTCCTGGCTTTCTATCCTGGCTCCACCACTAACTCTGTGACCTAGTTGCCTAATCCCCATGAGACTGTTTCCCCAGTTATAAAATGTGAATAACAGTACACACTTAAAATAATTTTTGAGAGGATATAAAATATTTTATGTAAAGGCTTAACATATAATTTGGATCTGAATAAACACTCAATATGTTGACCACTATTTTTGGAGAATGAAGAACAGCCAGTAATTATTCTAAATTGTCAAGCCTGGTTGACTGGGAAAATTAAAATAAATCTGAGCAAAACTGAATGTGTAGATGGAAAATATGTTGTTCAACTTCAGACATGTAAAATACAGCCTAAATATAGTTAGAGAGTGAAGACATATGGGTTATGCTTATATAGATATATAGATAACATTACTCTATCTAGGTTCTGATTTATATTACATTTACTCATCCTGAGATTCTATATTTACAGAATTGTTCTTTACAAATATAGTAACTTAAAAACGAAGGTAACTTTTGGATTATATACATAAGGAGTCAAATCCAATAGGCCAGGAGTTGCTGAGATTTTGCCCAAAAACGTGTGCACAGGCAGTAAATCTTCAAAACAAAATATCATGGATAAAAAAGATTTCTTTTCAACCTAAAAGCAGGTTGAAAAAAGGCAGAAGAAAAAGGTTTCCTTAAATAGTGTAAATATATCAGTAACATGATGTTGCTCAGTCTTTGATATTCTTTGAATTCTCTTCCTAATTTAACGTTTCTTCACAGACTACTATGCAACAGAAGAAAACTATGTCTGAAACATCTACAGGGGAAATTCTGTGTATGAGTGTTTAAGGAACATCTTTTGTTACTCAAGTAACCAGAATGAGTAATAAAAATCAAGCATGAGTAGTAGTATTTGTCATGCACTTTTTTTCCTGTTGCTAAAATGAAAGCTATCATTGAACTCAGATTAGGAAACAATTCTTCCCAAGCAAAAAAATCATGAATTATTTATTGGATTTTCTTCTACATTTAATTTTTAATGCATGGGAATGACTAATAGTATAAGCCAAATCAGAAAGTCAATTCACATTCCAGATTCCATTTTTAGATGGACATGAAGATTTCAAATTCTTTTATTCGATAAGCCAGCCCAGTCACTGGAAAAAATTAAATTGAAATATCTGCCTGCATCAATCTCTCTACCAATGTATGACCCTTTCAGGGCCAAATGATTATGGGCCACTCCATATGCAGCCCTATAACTCATAGCTATGTGGTGAAATTTACACTTCAGTGAAATTTACACTCCTTTCTTTCTTTCTTTCTTTCTTTCTTTCTTTCTTTCTTTCTTTCTTTCTTTCTTTCTTTCTTTCTTTCTTTCTTTCTTTTTCTTGTCTTTCTGTCTTTCTTTCTGTCTTTCTTCTCTTTCTTTTTTCTTCTTTATCCATCTCTTCCTTTTAATCAGCATTGCATCTGAAATATCAAAATAAATTCTCAGTAGCCTAGCCACCTCCAGGTTTTCTTCACCTTTGTTTACCATTCTAACCACAGCCAGATTCTTTTGTTTTCTTTCTCTTTTTTTTTGACTGAGTTTTACTCTGTCGCCCAGGCTAGAGTGCAGTGGCGCAATCTCGGCTCACTGCAGCCTCCGCCTCCCAGGTGCAAGCAATCCTCTGCCTCAGCCTCCTGAGTAGTTAGGATTACAGGCATGTGCCACCACACCCAGCTAACTTTTGTATTTTTAGTGGAGACAGTGTTTCATCATGTTGGCCAGGCTGGTCTTGAACTTCTGGCCTCAAGTGATCCACCTGTCTCTGCCTCCCAAAGCACTGAGATTACTGGCGTGAGCCACTGCGCCTGCTAACCAATCTTGAACACAAATAGCAGAACATTTTTCTACCTGGGAAGTTGTGGGATGGGTTTTGTTTGTGTTTTGTGTTTGGGTTTTTTTTTTTGGGCGGGGTGGGGCGGCAGGGAGAGACAGGATTCTCGCCACATTGTCCAGGCTGGTCTCAAAATCCTGGGTTCAAGCAATCTGTCCACCTCAGCCTCCTAAAGTGTTGGGATTACAGGTGTGAGCCACCGTGCCTAGCCATGCTCCAAGGAAATTGTTAAACAGTAAGAAAGGAGAACATGAGGGAACAGTTACTGGGAAAAATAAAGTTACTTTTTATTTATACTCCCCAATGAATTGAGACTTCTAACAAACCAGTTACATATACAAAAAACAAAACCAAAAAAGGAATTTATCAGCTCAGTTATCCAACAGATATTTATTGATTGCTTCCCTTGTGTCAGGCACTGTTCTAGGCATGAGGGATTCAGCTTTGAAAAATATTAAGCAAAGTCCCCCTCTCCAGGAACTTGTGAGTCTAGGGGTAGCACTGGCTGCAAGTGTGGTGCTCAGTATTATCACAGTTTTTGTCTCCATCTGTCCTATTTTTCTTTCCTTTCTGTAAACTGAAATCTTGGGTGGTCCTTCTTGAAGGCAACATGGCCACCAGTGTAACAATTCTAATGGGAAGAGAGCCTGTCTTTCCTGTCATCCTAGCAAAGGTCCAGACTGTCTCACTGACCTGGCTTGGGTCAGATCCACATCTCATAACCTTAGTGGCTAGGTCTCAGTCATTAGTAAGGCCACAGATATTTGTGCAGGTTGTTCATTGCAAAAAGGACAAGCAGGGGCTGAAATCCAGCGAGGGCCGCATTCAGCAAGCCTTTATCCTGGTGCAGGACTATGTGTGGCAGGAGACAGGGATCTTTATCCAGTTCACACTAGGACTTGACAGTGGTCTTGGCCGTGTGCTCACCCTGGAGCAAGAGGTGAGGAGGGATTATCTCTACCTGGACTACATGGCCTGAAGGTGGGGGAAGGACAGTTGGGCTTCCCTAGTCCACAGTCAGAAAAATTAAATGCTGGGCAGGCAAAGACAACAGCTATTTACTTCATTCCTTACAAGCATGGAAAGGCAAGGTGGCAGAGTGGAGGGCACCTTGGACTTGATGTCAGAAGGCCTGGGTTCTAATCCTAGTTTGGGAAGTTTTTGGACATTGGGCAAATCACTTAACTAATCCCCACAACATTTGTTTCCTTTGTTATAAAATGGAGAAAATTGTTGTCTTACCTCCCTACAGAATCTTGAGAGGAAACAATGAATAACTTGTGAATATGGTTTGGAATAAGTTTCTTATGCCCAGAAGGATATTAAGTATCATTTATATCTCTAGTCAGTACCCTATGGACACAAAGTTCTTTTTTTTTTTTTCTTTTGTCTAGCTCTTCCATTCAATCAGTCTGGATATCTGAAATCAGAATATTCCATTTGGCCCAGACACTCACACA
Organism: Rhinopithecus bieti; assembly: GCF_001698545.2. Lineage (NCBI taxonomy): Eukaryota > Metazoa > Chordata > Mammalia > Primates > Cercopithecidae > Rhinopithecus > Rhinopithecus bieti. The sequence goes on along the minus strand of NW_016803881.1, from coordinate 601,885 downwards.
TGTCTAGTGCCACACAATTAAGGGTCAATCAGTGTTTATTATTGGCTGACCCATGATATAAATTCAACTATCAGGTCCTTTCCAAGTCTTACACAAGCAAATGTGTGGAAACGTTCACCCAACATTAACATTCAAGGATTCCATAAACTGTAACCAGCTGTCTCGTATTCATTGTTGGGTCTCATGTAAGTACTGCTTCCTCTCAAGGAAACTTCATGACTATCCCCAGCCACACCCGCCTGCCCCAGGCTCCAGCCTCTGATTCACAACACTTCACTCAGTTGTCTGTCCTCAGGTCTGTCTTTCCCAACTGACGGCGAACCCCACGGGGCAGGCAGCATGGCTGTCTGGTTTGCTGTTGCATGATAGCCATGGTGCGTGGTACATAGAAACAAATCAAGAAATACTTGTTGAATGAATGAGTACATTTGTGGAATTAAAGGGAACAAGGTCAAGTGGGACTACACAACATACATTTAATTTCCTCTTTCTCTTTTCCTAACGTCTTTTTCCAAGCCCTCCATCAACCACATCCTCATGACTTCTGGAACCCCTGTTAAGTAGAGAAAGAGTGAGTAGTTAACTTGAACATGCCCTTTTAAGGACACACAATCAATGACTCTTTAGAAATAAAATCCCTTCCCCCTGACCTATGTAAGCAATGCCTCAAAAATGCAGGACAAATGTAAGAATTATAACTCCCTGTAATCATAAACTTATTCTGGAATAATAGTTCTAAATTTTATACCCTTGTATATCCTGGTATGTCCTAATGCTTATATCTGCCTCAAAACCAAGACAGACCTAGGCAGTCATTCCTGGAAGCATATACATTACTCCAAGCCAGAAATTAGATTAGAGTGGTTCAGAGGAGAAAGGAAATTTTAGAGACAAATTATTTCTTCTTCTTTCCCCTCCTCACCATCCATTATGTAAATTTCATTTACATAATGCAGCTATTAGCACAAACCAAATGAGTCAGCATCAGGTCAAATGAAATATGACTTTAATGCCAAAGGAAATTATTTTTCTTTGTGTCAGCCTGCAGTGAGCAAGTGATCTTCTAAGTAATAGAAAATTTAAGAAATAAAAATAGAGGCCAGTGTCCAGTTAGGTCACAAATACCTGTTGTGTGCAGATTTTTAATTTATTTTTAATTATGCTAAGATACACAGAATATAAAATTTACCATCTTAACCATTTTGAGTATACAATCCAGTAGTGTTAACTACATTCACGTTGTTATGAACCAATCTGCAGAACCCTTTTCACCTTATAAAATGGAAACTCTGTACACATCAAGTAACAACTCCCTGTTCCCTTCTCCTCATTCCCCTGGCAACCACCCTCGTACTTTCTGCCTCTATGAATTTGACTACTGTAGGCACCTCATATGAGTGCAATCACACAGCATTTGTCTTTTTGTGACTGGCTCATTTCACGGAACATAATGCCCTCAAGATTCATTCATGTTATAGCATGTGTCAGAATTTCATCCCTTGTTAAGGCTGAATAATATTTCATTGTGTACGCATACCACATCTTGCTTATTCACTCATTCATTAATGGACGCTTAGGCTCCTTCCTCATTTTAGCTATTGTAGATAAAGTTGCTATGAACATGGCTGTACAAATATCTCTTTGAGACTCTGTTTTCAATTCTTTTGGCTGTGTACCCAGAAGTGAAATTGCAGGATCAATGGTAATTCGATTTTTTGTTTGTTTGTTTGTTTGAGACGGAGTCTTGCCCTGTCGCCCAGGCTGGAGTGCAGTGGTGCGATCTTGGTTCACTGCCACCTCCGCCTCCCCGGGTTCAAGCGATTCTCCTGCCCCAGCCTCCCGAATAGCTGGGATTACAGGTGGGAGCCACCGCACCCAGCTAATTTTTGTATTTTTAGTAGAGATGGGGTTTCACTATGTTCGTCAGGCTGGTCTCAACTCTAGACCTCGTGATCCGCCCACCTGGAACTCCCAAAGTGCTGGGATTATAGGCATGAGCCACCGCGCCCAGCGGTTGTTTTTGTTTAGAGATGCGGTCTTGCTGTGTTACCCAGGCTGGTCTTGAATTCCTGGGCTCAAGTAATCTTCCACACACGGCCTCCCAAAGCCCTGGAATTACAGGTGTGAGCCACCATGCTCAGCCCTATATTTAATTTTTTGAGGAGCTGCTAAACTGTTTTCCATAGCAGCTACACCATTTTAAATTCCCTGTGTGCAGAATTTTACAAAACGGTTTGTGAGTTTCAACGAAATTTAGGGTTTACTTTTCCCCTTCAGTAACATTCTTCCTGGGGATTCTCATGGTGCTTTCTCTGTGGGAACTCTATGACACCCACCATGTTTTCCCTTGCAGTATAGTCATCTCATCTTCTCCACCTGTCAGGACCCTGAGAGTAGGTAGGATCTAGGTAGAATTCATCTCTAAAGACAGTGACCTGGATGAGTCTCCCAGCCTCCCTGGTTCCCCGTATGTAGTATTGCAGGAAGTTATTGTATCTCTTGTAGGTATCTGATAAGTAAGGAGAATAATGTCTCTCAACAAGACGGCTGAGAGGATGGGTCTAGATAATGTATCCTGAGTGCTTAGCACAGCACCAGGGATATGGTATGTGCTAAGTATTTTATGAAGCAGGGGAGTGTTGTGGCTAAAAGTGCAGACTTTTACTCCCTATAAGCCTCTGTTTGTTTTCTCATTTGTAAAACGGATTATTCTGAGGATGAAAAAGGATCACCTATACAAGGTTTACGCAGCATTACATGGCAATTTGTGAGTGCTCAAAAAAAGTGGCAGTTATCTTTATTGTAGCCAGTTTCTTGATTCATCTTAGTTCAATATTGATCTACTATGTTTCTTCTATCAGTTCATTCAAATATGCCCTGTCAAATCATTCTGGTTCCTCCCTTACCAACATTTGGCAGATTTCCTAATCTTCCTATCACTTTGATAATTTAAAGCTCAGTTTCTGTAGTCCAAATCTGTGATCTCAATTACTATTATTATTATTATTATTTTCAGACAGAGACTTACCCTGTCACCTAGGCTGGAATGTCGTGGCACCATCTCGGCTTACTGCAACCTCTACCTCCCAAGCTCAAGCGATTCTCCTGCCTCAGCCTTGTCAAGGACAATCCTTGACCTTTCTTGGCTTGTAGATGCATCACTCCAATCTCTGCTTCCTTCTTCAGGTGCCATTCTTCCTCTCTGTGTGTGTCTCTGTTTTCTTATAAGAAAACCAGTCTATGGCCGGGCGCGGTGGCTCAAGCCTGTAATCCCAGCACTTTGGGAGGCCGAGACGGGCGGATCACGAGGTCAGGAGATCGAGACCATCCTGGCTAACATGGTGAAACCCCGTCTCTACTAAAAAATACAATAAAACTAGCCAGGCGAGGTGGCAGGTGCCTGTAGTCCCAGCTACTCCGGAGGCTGAGGCAGGAGAATGGCGTAAACCCAGGAGGCGGAGCTTGCAGTGAGCTGAGATCCGGCCACTGCACTCCAGCCTGGGTGACAGAGCGAGACTCCATCTCAAAAAAAAAGAAAAAAAGAAAAGCAGTCATATTGGACTAAAGGCCCACCCTAATGACCCCATTTTAATTGCTTACAGTGGCCAAGAGGGCAAAGACCCTACTTCCACATAAACTGACATCCACAGGTATATGGGTTAGGACTTCAACATATATTAGGGGAGTCACAATTCCATCCATAACATGTAGAAAAGTTAAAAAACATATATAATGAATATCCATAAAACCACCACTAGATTCAATAGTTGTTAACATTTTGCCACTTTTGCATTTACTACCAATCTACTCTTTTACTGTTACTATCTCATCCCTACATACTTCTTAATGTGTCTCCTAAGATTAGTCTTTTACACATTACATTATCATACCTGTAAAATTAACAATTCCCTAGTATCCACTAGTAGAGAGTGGCAATAGATCGTATTATTACTCAAAATTATTCACTTTCCTCTTCTCTATGGGAAGATGACATACTCCTGCCCTGTAATCTTAGCACTTGGCCATATTGCTTCAGCAAACATACTGTGAGCAGCAAGATGCACACTGTGCTGTGTAGAAGCTTTTCTAATCATTTCCTGGGTTTTGGGATAAGACACAGGGATCAAAACAGCTATCAGGAATATAACCATAGTCAACTGGCAGTACAAGTGACTTGAACGGGAAATAAACTTTTGTTTTACAAACCACTAAAACCTAGGGTTGTTTGTAATTGCAGATTTCTCCAGTGAATTTAGAGCTGTTTTTAATGGTTTTTAGGCCAGTATCCAGTCAAGAGTTTTGCATTGTATTTGGTTGTTATGTCTCTTAAATCTCTTATTCTGGAACAATCCCCACTTACCTTTTCTTTCTTTCTTTTTTTTTTTTTTTTTTTTTGTGTAGGGGGAGACAGTCTTGCTCTCTTGGCCAGGCTGGAGTGCAGTGGCACAATCTTGGCTTGCTGCAAACTCTGCCTCCCAGGTTCAAGCAATTCTGCTCCCTTAGCCTCTTGAGTAGCTGGGATTACAGACATGAGCCACCATGCTGGCTAATTTTTATATTTGTAGTGGAGACAGGGTTTCCCCATGATGGCCAGGCTCGTCTCCAACCCCTGACCTCAAGTGATCCGCCCGACTTGGCCTCTCGAAGTGCTAGGATTACAGACGTGAGTCACCGTGCCAAGCTCTGCACTTACCTTTTCTTTCCTTCCTTGTTTCTCCTCCTTTTTCATTTTCTTCTTTTTTTTCTCCTAGGACATATGTTCAAATATATTGTTCTTCTTGATAAAATTTACTTTTTGAAGAAGCCAAGACAGTGATCTTACATAATATCCCGCATTCTGAATATGCCTGATTATGTTCTTTTGGTGTGTGTTTTTTGTTTTGTTTTTTTAAGATGGAGTTTCACTCTTGTCACCCAGGCTAGAGTGCAATGGCGCTATCTTGTCTCACTGCAACCTCTGCCTCCCGGGTTCAAACGATTCTCCTGCCTCAGCCTTCCGAGTAGCTAAGATTACAGGCACCTGCCACCACTCCCAGCTAATTTTCGTATTTTTAGTACAGACGGGGTTTCACCACGTTGGCCAGGCTGGTCTTGAACTCCTGACCTCAGGTGACCTTCGGCTCCCAAAGTGTTGGGATTACAGGCATGAGACACTGTGCCTAGCCCTTTTGGTGTGTTTTAACATCTTCCTCTAAGCCAGTACTTCTTGATCTTGGTTGTATCTTGACATCACTTTGGGATCTTGAACAAAACACTAATGCCTAGATCCCCCCTGCAGAGGTCCTAATTTAATTAGCTTGGGTGTAGCCTGGGAATGGGGAGCTTTAAAATGCCCTGAATTTATTTCAATGTGGGGAGAAGGTTGTGACTCATTGATCTAATGATTAGATCAGTCTTAACCCATGATTCTGTACCTGCCATACGGCAGGACATCAGGTGTTCTGCAGACTTAGGTTACATCACTGTTTGTGATACTAAATTTGACAACCAGCTTAAAGTAGTGACAGACCTCTCCTTGTAACTGTATGTTTTTCTCTCTGTAAATTAGCAAATAATCTGTGGGGCAATGTCATAACATTTTGGGAACGTCCTGTTTCCCATAAATTTTTTAAGTGCTGCTTTTGGCATCCATTAGTGATCCTTGCTTGAATCAATTATTTCATAATATTTACAAAAAGCTGACTTTCTAAGTCTATCATTCTGCATTTTAAACTAGCCAGCATTCTTTTTTGTTTTCTTTTGTTTTTTGTTTGTTTTTGAGATGGAGTTTCACTCTTTCACCCAGGCTAGAGTGTAATGGCGGGATCTCAGCTCACTGCAATGTCCATCTCCCAGGTTCAAGTGATTCTCCTGCCTCAGCCTCCCAAGTAGCTGGGATTATAGGCGCGTGCCACCACAACTGGCTAATTTTTGTATTTTTAGTAGAGATGAGGTTTTGCCATGTTGGCCAGGCTGATCTTTAACTCCTGACCTCAGGTGATCCACCTGCCTCGGCCTCCCGCCATCACACCCAGCTGCCAGTACGCTTATGTAGAGTTTCCTTAATCAATTGAGGATTAACTATAATTCTCCATAAAAAGGAAAGGTAGGCCAAGCATGCTGGCTGGCCAGGCTTGGTGGCTCATGCCTGTAATCCCAGCACTTTGGGAGGCCAAGGCAGTTGAATCACTTGATGTCAGGAGTTTGAGACCAGCCTCACCAAAATGGTAAAACCCTTATCTTTACGAAAAACATACAAAAATTAGCCAGTTGTGGTGGAGAGGGCCTGTAATCCCAGCTACTCAGGAGGCTGAGGCAGGAGAATCACTTGAACCCAGGACACAGAGGTTGCAGTGAGCCGAGATTGTGCCACTACACTCCAGCCTGGGCAACTGAGCGAGACCCTGTCTGAAAAAGAAAAAAGGAAGGAAGGAAGGAAGGAAGGAAGGAAGGAAGGA
>NW_016803881.1:588265-594965 GCF_001698545.2 Rhinopithecus bieti | reverse complement strand
AAGGGAGGGAAAGAAGGAAGGAAGGAAGGAAGGAAATTGCCTAATTCTTTCCCCTTATTCACCAGTTTTTACAATAAGAACTTAGTGTAATAATCATCTCCAATGGTGGCAAATGAGATTTTTTTTCTGAGTATTGTTATGGACTTGGCGGATTTTTATTTATCTGATGTACTGCAATCAATTGTAGTTACTATTTTTATCAATGCTCAAATTATCTCATATTTGGCCAGTGGGAACCCCTTCAAGCTGGCTCATCTTTTTTGAGATACACTCATTAGTCTGAGCATTTCCTTCCTTTCTGGGACAACACAATGTCCTAGGCTCGCCCAGAATTTTCTCTGCCACAATATGGAGGCAGCAATTTCTTCAAAGAGTTCATTTTTATTTTCATGGGGAATGGTAATTAGAAGTTAAGATCTGGATGCTTATTGCTTCTGAAGTGTCATTTCATCTCCACCCAGTGGACAGAGCTGGGAAATACACTTTATTTTTTTGAGACATTATCTGGATCCCTTGTCCAGGTTGAAGAGCAGCGGTGAGATCTCAGCTCACTGCAACCTCTGCCTCCCTGGTTCAACAGATTCTCATGCCTCGGTCTCCCAAGCAGCTGGGATTTACAAGCATGCCCCACCATGCCAGGCTAATTTTTGTATTTTAAGCTCAGTCATAGTGTCACCACATTGGCCAGGGTGGTTTCAATTTCCTGGCCTCAAGCAATCTGTTGGCCTTGGCCTCCCAAAGTGCTGGGGTTACAGGTGTGAGCCACCGCACTGGACCTGGAAAATAGATTTTTAAAAATCATGAATTCAGGGCCGGGCACAGTGGCTCACACCTGTAATTCCAGCACTTTGGCATGTGGATAGCTTGAGGCTACAAGTCGAAGACTAGCCTGTCTTCGACTGTCAAAAACATGGGGAAACCCTGTTTTTTTCTTTTGCTTCTAAGGAGCAGAGAGTTTAATAGGCCAGAAGGAAGGGAGAAGACGGAAGAAGCTCCCCCATGCAGAGACACAGTGAAGGGACTCCAAAGCCAAAAGAGGATGTCCCCACCTGGCAGGGATACCAGCCAGGTATACATGCAGAGGCTGGAGGAGGTGGTGTTTGATTTGCATAGGGCTCAGGGGATTGGTTTGACTAGGCATGACATTCATGTAGCTTGTGAAAAAGTTGGCCCTCCCACGCTAGCTTTTAATATGCAAATGTAGGGTGCCATGATGTTCTACACTCCTGGGGATATGTGGGGGCGGCCATGTTGCCAGGAACATGTGGGGAAAGGGCAGGAAGGCCACAGGAATCTCCATGTTTGGGTGGGCCCACTTCCTAATGGTCGGTATTTGCATATCAAAGGTTGCTTGGCTGGCTCTAAGAGGGGCTTACAAGAAACTTTTCCGGAGATGCTTTAAAAAACAAAAACTTCCCAAGGACTTCTCTTCTACAACATTCCCCCTGTGGAGATGCCACACTAACTGCTGTTAGAGGGTTTTGGGTGAACATTCTTTCTGGCTACTTCCTGCTGAAAAGGGGAGTCAAATGGGGAACAGCAGCTAGCGCTCCTCCTGGGGTGGATCTAAGGGGCCTCTGAAGGATGGTATCTCCATGTGTGTTTCAGTTTACAGCACCATTTGGAGTTTGATTGCTTCTAGGTGAGAAGAAACAATTTGAGTTATAGTATTGAGTATATAGGCTCCAAATATCAATACAGACATATAGCAAGAGAGTGCTTAAAAAGGGGGTTAATCAATTCCATAAAGAAGACTGGAATTTATTAAACAGGGATTGTAGCCACTCGGAGCTGAAGCTGTCATTGTTCCTGAGCCTGTCAACAATTATGATTTGATTTTTCTTTTTTTTTTTCTGAGATGGAGTTTCACTCTTCTTACCCAGACTGGAGTGCAATTGCTTCACTTACCCAGACTGGAGTGCAATTGCTTCACTTACCCAGACTGGAGTGCATGATCTCAGCTCACTGCAACCTCCACCTCCCGGGTTCAAGCAATTCTCCTGCCTCAACCTCCTGAGTAGCTGGGATTACAGGTGTGTGCCATCATGCCCAGCTAATTTTTTGTACTTTTAGTGGAGATGGGGTTTTGCCATGTTGGTCAGGCTGGTCTCAAACTCCTGACCTCAGGTCATCTGCTTGCCTCAGCCTCCCAAAGTGCTGGGATTACAGGCATGAGCCGCCGTGCCTGGCTGATTTGACTTTTAAGTATCTGTAGATTTTCCTCTACTTTATTAGTGGTGTTAATCCAAAAGCAGCATGTTCGATTTAAAACTGCATTACTAAACCCAATAAAAAGTCCTAGCAGACTCTGTAATGGTGAAACTTTCATGCTTCCTTTTTGTCAACTATTATCCCTGCTATAAAGATAATAATTAAGCAAAATACTACAGCAATGGAAACTCCCTGTCCAATATTTCAGTTAAAAGGTGCTACCATGGGAGGTCTGTTCCAAGATGGCTGAATAGCAACAGCTCTGGTCTGCAGCTTCCAGCGTGATTGACATGGAAGACAGTTGATTTCTGCATTTCCAACTGAGGTACGTGGCTCATCTCTTTGGGACTTGTTGGACAGTGGGTGCAGCCCATGGAGGGTGAGCCAAAGCAGGGCAGGGCATCACCTCACCCAGGAAGCACAAGGGATTGGGGGATTTCCCTTTCCTAGCCAAGTGAAGCCATACCAGACTGTACCTGGAAAAACAGGACACTCCCGCCCAAATACTGGGCTCTTCCCACGGTCTTAGCAGCTGGCAGACCAGGAGATTCTCTCCCATGCCTGCCTCAGTGGGTCCCATGCCCATGGAGCCTTGCTCACTGCTAGTGCAGCAGTCTGAGATTGACCTGCCAGGCTGCAGCCTGGCAGAGGGAAGGGCGTCTGCAATTGCTGAGGCTTGAATAGGTAAACAAAGTCGCTGGGAAGCTCAAACTGGGTGGAGCCCACCACAGCTCAGCAAGGCCTACTGCCTCTATAGACTCCACCTCTGTGGGCAGGGCATAGCTGAAAAAAAGGCAGCAGAAACTTCTGCAGACTTAAATGTTCCTGTCTGACAGCTCTAAAGAGAGCAGTGGTTCTCCCACTAAAATGTTTGAGCTCTGAGAACAGACAGACTGCCTCCTTGAGTGGGTCCCTGACCCCGTGTAGCCTAACTGGGAGAAACCTCCCAGTAGGGGCCAACAGACTCCTCATACAGGCGGGTGACCCTCTGGGATGAAGCTTCCAGAGGAAGGATCAGGCAGCAATATTTGCTGTTCTGCAGCCTCTGCTGGTGATACCTAGGCAAACAGGACTGGAGCGGACCTCCAGCAAAATCCAACAGACCTGCAGTTGAGTGACCTAACCATCAGAAGGAAAACTAACAAACAGAAAGGNAGGCAGCAGAAACTTCTGCAGACTTAAATGTTCCTGTCTGACAGCTCTAAAGAGAGCAGTGGTTCTCCCACTAAAATGTTTGAGCTCTGAGAACAGACAGACTGCCTCCTTGAGTGGGTCCCTGACCCCCGTGTAGCCTAACTGGGAGAAACCTCCCAGTAGGGGCCAACAGACTCCTCATACAGGCGGGTGACCCTCTGGGATGAAGCTTCCAGAGGAAGGATCAGGCAGCAATATTTGCTGTTCTGCAGCCTCTGCTGGTGATACCTAGGCAAACAGGACTGGAGCGGACCTCCAGCAAAATCCAACAGACCTGCAGTTGAGTGACCTAACCATCAGAAGGAAAACTAACAAACAGAAAGGAATAGCATCAATGTCAACAAAAAGGACATCTACACCAAAACTCCATTTGTAGATCACCAACATCAAAGACGAAAGGTAGATAAAACCACAAAGATGGGGAGAAACCAGAGCAAAAAAGCTGAAAATTCTAAAAGCCAGAGTGCCTCTTCTCCTCCAAAGGACTGCAGCTCCTCACCAGCAACAGAACAAAGCTGGATAGAGAATGACTTTGATGACTTGACGGAAGTAGGCTTCAGAAGGTCAGTAATAACAAACTTCTCTGAGCTAAAGGAGCATGTTCTAACCCATTGCAAGGAAGCTAAAAACCTTGAAAAAAGGTTAGACAAATGGCTAACTAGAATAAACAGTGTAAAGACCACCTTAAATGAGCTGATGGAGCTGAAAACCATGGCACAAGAACTTCGTGATGCATGCACAAGCTTCAATAGCTGATTTGATCAAGTGGAAGAAAACGTATCAGTGATTGAAGATCAAATTAATGAAATAAAGTGAGCAGACAAGATTAGAGAAAGAGGAGTAAAAAGAAATGAACAAAGCCTCCAAGAAATGTGGGACTATGTGAAAAGACCAAATCTATGTTTAATTGGTGTACCTGAAAGTGATGGGGAGAATGGAACCAAGTTGGAAAACACTCTTCAGGATATTATCCAGGATAACTTCCCCAACCTAGCAAAGGAGGCCAACATTCAAATTCAGGAAATACAGAGAACAGCACAAAGATACTCCTCGAGAAGAGCAACCCAAAGACACATAATTGTCAGATTCCCCAAGGTTGAAATGAAGGAAGAAATGTTAAAGGCAGCCAGAGAGAAAGGCTGGGTTACCCACAAAGGGAAGCCAAGCAGAGTAACAGTGGATCCCTTGGCAGAAACCCTACAAGCCAGAAAAGAATGGGGGCCAATATTCAACATTTTTAAAGAAAAGAATTTTCAACCCAGAATTTCATATCCAGCCAAACTAAGGCTTCATAAGTGAAGGAGAAATAAAATCCTTTACAGACAAGCAAATGCTGAGAAATTCTGTCACCAGCAGGCCTGCTTTACAAGAGCTCCTGAAGGAAGCACTAAACATAGAAAGAAGCAACCGGTACCAGCCACTGCAAAAATATGCCAAATTGTAAAGACCTTCGATGCTATGAAAAAACTGCATCAATTAATGGGCAAAATAACTAGCTAACATCATAATGACAGGATCAAATTCACACATAACTATATACACATATATATATACACACACACACATACACACACATACACACACACACACACACACACATATATATATATATATATTTTTTTTTAGAAGGAGTCTCGCTCTGTCACCCAGGCTGGAGTGCAGTGGCACAATCTCAGCTCATGAAAGCTCTGCTTCCTGGGTGCACACCATGCTCCTGCCTCAGCCTCCTGAGTAGCTGGGAATACAGGCGCCCACCACCACACCTGGCTAATTTTTTTGTGTTTTTGGTAGAGACAGGGTTTCACCATTTTAGCCAGGATGCTCTTGATCTCCTGACCTTGTGATCTGCCAAAGTGCTGGGATTACAGGCGTGAGCCAACATGCCCGGCCCACACATAACAATATTAACCTTAAATGTAAACGGGCAAAATGCCCCAATTAAAAGACACAAACTGGCAAACTGAAGGAAGAGTCAAGACCCATCAGTGTGCTATATTCAAGAGACCCATCTCATGTGCAGAGACACAAAGAGGCTCAAAATAAAGGGATGGAGGATGATCTACCAAGCAAATGGAAAGTGAAAAAAACAGCAGGGGTTGTAAACCTAGCCTCTGATAAAACAGACTTTAAACCAACAAAGATCAAAAGAGGCAAAGAAGGCCATTACATAATGGTAAAGGGATCAATTCAACAAGAAAAGCTAACTATCCCAAATATATACGCACCCAATGCAGGAGCACCCAGATTCATAAAGCAAGTCCTTAGAGACCTACAAACAGACTTAGACTCCCACACAATAATAATGGGAGATTTTAACACCCCACTGCCAACATTAAACAGATCAACGAGACAGAAGGTTAACAAGGATATCCAGGACTTGAACTCAACTCTGCACCAAGCCGACCTAATAGACATCTACAGAACTCTCCACCCCAAATCAACAGAATATACATTGTTCTCAGCACCACATTACACTTATTCTAAAATTGACCACATAATTGGAAGTAAAGCACTCCTCAGCCAATGTAAAAGAACAGAAATCACAACAAACTGTCTCTCAGACCACAGTACAATCACATTAGAACTCAGGATTAAGAAACTCACTCAAAACCACTCAACTACATGCAAACTGAACAACCTGCTCCTGAATGACTACTGGATAAATAACGAAATGAAGGCAGAAATAAAGATGTTCTTTGAGGCCAGTGAGAATACAGACAAAACGTACCAGAATCTCTGGGACACAAAGCAGTGTGTAGAGGGAAACTTATAGCACAAAATGCCCATAAGAGAAAGCAGGAAAGATAAAAAATCGACACCCTTAAATCATAATTAAAAGAACTAGAGAAGCAAGAGCAAATACATTCAAAAGCTAGCAGAAGGCAAGAAATAACTAAGATCAGAGCAGAACTGAAGGAGACAGAGACACAAAAAACCCTTCAAAAAAATCGATGAATCCAGGAGCTGGTTTTTTTAAAAGATTCACAAAATTGATAGACTACTAGCAAGACTAATAAAGAAAAAAGAGAGAAGAATAAAATAGATGCAATAAAAAATGATAAAGGGGATATCACCACTGATCCCACAGAAATACAAGCTATCATCAGAGAATACTATAAACACCTCTACTCAAATAAACTAGAAAACCTAGAAGAAATAGATAAATTCCTGGACACATACACCCTCCCAAGACTAAACCAGGAAGAAGTTGAATCTCTGAATAGACCAATAACAGGCTCTGAAATTGAGGCAATAATTAATAGCCTACCAACCAAAAAAAGTCCAGGACCAGATG
>NW_016803881.1:571184-587353 GCF_001698545.2 Rhinopithecus bieti | reverse complement strand
ACTACAAGGCTACAGTAACCAAAACAGCATGGTACTGGTACCAAAACAGATATATAGACCAATGGAACAGAACAGAGGCCTCAGAAATAACACCACACATCTACAACCATCTGATCTTTGACAAACCTGACCAGAAACAAGAAATGTGGAAAGGATTCCCTATTTAATGAATCGTGCTGGGAAAACTGGTTAGTGATATGTAGAAAGCCAAAACTGCATCCCTTCCTTACACTTTATGGAAAAATTAATTCAAGGTAGATTAAAGACTTAAATGTTAGATCTAAAACCATAAAAACCCTAGAAGAAAACCTAGGCAATACCATTCAGGGCATAGTCATGGGCAAGGATTTCATGACTAAAACACCAAAAGCAATGGCAACAAAAGCCAAAATTGACAAATGGGATCTAATTAAACGAAAGGGCTTTTGCACAGCAAAAGAAACTGCCATCAGAGTGAACAGACAATCTACAGAATACGACAAAAATTTTGCAATCTCCCCATCTGACAAAGGGATAATATCCAGAATCTACAAAGAACTTAAACAAACAACCTCATCAAAAAGTGGGCAAAGGATATGAACAGACAGTTCTCAAAAGAAGACATTCATGCAGCCAACAGACACATGAAAAAATGCTCATTATCACTGGTCATCAGAGAAACGTAAATCAAAACCACAATGAGATACATCTCACGCCAGTTAGAATGGTGATCATTAAAAAGTCAGGAAACAACAGATGCTAGAGAGAATGTGGAAAAACAGGAAGGCTTTTACACTATTGGTGGGAGTGTAAATTAGCTCAACCATTGTGGAAGACAGTGTGGCGATTCCTCAAGGATCTAGAACTAGAAATACCATTTGACCCAGAGATCCCATTACTGGATATCCACCCAAAGGATTATAAATCATGCTACTATAAAGACACATGCACATGTATGTTTATTGTGGCACTATTCACATAGCAAAGACTTGAAACCAACGCAAATGTCCATCAATGATAGCCTGGATTAAGAAAATGTGGCACATTTACACCATGGAATACTGTGCAGCCATAAAAAAGATGAGTTCATGTCCTTTGCAGGGACATGGATGAAACCATCATTCTCAGCAAACTAACACAAGGACAGAAAACCAAATACCATATGTTCTTACTCATACGTGGGAACTGAACAATGAGAACACTTGGACACAGGGTGGGGAACATCACACACCAGGACCTGTTGGCGGGTGGGGAGCTGGGGAAGGGATAGCATTAGGAGAAATACCTAATGTAAATGATGAGTTGATGCGTGCAGCAAACCAACATGGCACATGTATAGTAACAAACCTGCACATTGTGCACATGTACCCTAGAACTTAACGTATAATAATAATTTTTTTAAAAATCTATCAGAATGATCAGTTAAAATTAAAAAAAAAAAAAAAAAAAAAGAAGGTGCTACCACGTATAACCCTATTGCAAATAGTAGAGAGAGGACAGCAATTCCCACAAGTGTGGTGTGGCAGGTAATTTCCATCTAAAATTTTACTTGCCAAGATATAGAATTCCCCTTTGGGGGTCTATGAAGTTCCTTGGTTTTATTTTCCCAACAAAGAAACCTCCATGTTATAGGTACGTTACTCACTTTCATTACGTGGCACAATTTGCAAAATAAGTGCCCAGAACTAGCATATTGATTCACATTTTTATGTTACCCATCCCCCCCTTTTTTTTTCCAAGCTGCAGAAGATTACCACTTGATTCACAAGAATAAGCAGGGTTAGTCTAAAACATAGGCAAAAAGCTTAATAACAATAATGAGATTAGGATTTAATGACAAATGTATGATAAGCTTTGGAGCAAAATTTTCTCTCCAGTCCTCATTTTGGTAAAACTAACTATGAATAAACTTTAGTCATATACTTGGCCTGATTATTTGCATAAAGTGCAGCAGGTTATTTTGACATAGGCCTTTTGGATTGGCTTTGATGAAACTCCGTTTCCCAAGGAATTTTAGGTAAGACCTTTTTTTTTTTTTTGAGATGGAGTCTCGTTCTGTCACCCAGGCTGGAGTGCAGTGGCACAATCTCAGCTCACTATAACCTCCGCCTCCTGGGTTCAAGCGATTCTTCTGCCTCAGCCTCCCATGTAGCTGGGACTACAGTCGCCTGCCACCATGCCTGGCTACTTTTTGTATTTTTACTAGAGACGGGGTTTCACCATATTCGCCAGGCTGGTCTTGAACTCCTGACCTCAAGTGATCTACCCGCCTCAGCTTCCCAAAGTGCTGGAATTACAAGCGTGAGCCACTGTGCCCGGCCTTCAGATAAGACTTTTAAAGTCGATCCCAGCCATGGGTTTTTATCCCCCAATACCTGTGAGTTGGGTGATCTCTCCTCTTGAGGTCCCAAGATAAACTCAGAGCTTCCAGACTGGTTAGAAAGTGACATTCTTTACTAACCACAGGTTAGGAACCCTGTGGGGGACTGTATAGGCAAGGTATGAGGCCAGTTCTCCCCAAGGGGCTTTTATTGGCTTTGCATGTCAAGCTTGATTCCTTAAAGGGAAACACACCCTTTCAGTCAAATTCCTGGTAAAATAACCAGTTTTTCCAATTTTGTCCTGTTGACAAAGAAAAATGGATTCTTATTGCACTGAGGTAAACAACTATATTGCCCTAAGTTAAGAGTACTCACAGATAGTTTTCAAATTCTAGAGGAACCAGGCAGAGAAAAATAAACATGCTCCAAATTTTCTTCACAAGAGTATAACTTACCCAATTATTAAAGGCCATAAATAGTTTAAAATAACTTTCCTTGACTCTGAACATCAAAACAAAGATCAGCAATATTCCAAGCAAAAGTTAAAAAGATTGCTTTAACTTTCTGAGTGTAGTCCACTTAGTTAACTTTGATTTTGCTTGATATTTGTCAACATGTCAGTTCTTTATGAGTCCCTATGTTCTTTATTTCAATGTTACAATTTTTAAAGCTATTAAAAAAGTGCATTTGAGAACACCTGTTAAAATTCTTTATATAGCTTGATTATAAACCATCTTGTGAGAAGGAACAAAGCAAGACAACAATTGTCTGTGAATGACAAATTTCCATTTGTGAAAGATAAATTGTCTGTGAATGACAAATTTAACCATTTTATGGTTAAAATATGACTGACAGTTTATTTATCTTCATGGTTTACAATAACT
Organism: Rhinopithecus bieti; assembly: GCF_001698545.2. Lineage (NCBI taxonomy): Eukaryota > Metazoa > Chordata > Mammalia > Primates > Cercopithecidae > Rhinopithecus > Rhinopithecus bieti. The sequence goes on along the minus strand of NW_016803881.1, from coordinate 584,169 downwards.
TTACCTTTAACTATGATTGATAGCATATACTTAGACATTAGAATTTTAGAAATCCCATACAATTTTGTAACATATATTAGTATTATTCATGAAAATATAACTTAAAGAAGATTGGACATCATTTTGGCAATCTCATGTGACTAAACATGTCAAATGATCCTATTTACCTCTTTTCTAAATGTTTTGGAGTCCTCTGAACCAGTCAAAAAGCCAGGCATCAGGAAGAACAATTTCCAGATTGCCATAAATTATTTTGCCAAAATGATGACTCAAAAGGCAAAAACCTTTCATTAGCCTATACTATGACGTGAAAATTTTGTTCAAAGCAAAATTTTACCCTTGCATTAGTTTATTAATGTTAACCCCAATTCATTTACATGAAACCTTATAGATTATTCCATTTAATCCTAACCAATTTGACCACAAGGTGAAAACTTTACAAACTTTTTATAACCCTTTTACTAAAGGGCAGATTAGCATCTTAAGACCTCCTTGCTATGCTTTTATTTTAATGCTTAATTTATGTAACAAACATATAGATGCTATGGGAGAAGACGGTGTAGTGCTTCTACTATGCATTTCACTGCAAAGCAACCCAAAGCCAGTTGGCTTATTTTATAATCAGTCCATCCCTGATGCGAGTCTCATCTCCCACTGTGGGGTGTGGATGGGGAAACCCCATTTCTACAAAAAAAAATATACAAAAATTAGGTGGGCGTGGTGGCATGCACCTCTAGTCCAAGCTACTAGGAAGGGAGATGGGAGGTTCACCTGAACCCAAAAAGTCTAGGCTGCAGTGAGCTGAGATCATGCCATTGTAGTTCAGCCTGGGTGACAGTCAGATTCTGTCTCAAAAACATACAAATAAAAAAATTAAAATCATGAATTCATATTGATTAAGTAATTTTGAAAAATTTACCTAATGAAAGTAGGGCTCCTAGAGGAGGTAAGATTTGGTTGTCTCCTGGTCAGCTTGGAGAGAGGAGCTTGTGGAAGTAAAAGGCGAGGAATGATCACCTACAGAAAACTGACTTCACAGCAAGAGAAACAAAGAAAAGATGCAGGATGTCATAATTTGTCTTGGTCCTGCCACATATGTGACCTTATGTAAATTACTTTTTTCTCTTTGAGTCTCAGATTTCCCCTTTGTAAAGGTGAAATCCCAGTTCCTCTCTTGCATCCCTCTGATGTTACTGTGAGCATCAACGGAGATGATGACTACCATTTGTGGTACTATTAAGAGGATATACACCCCGGCCGGGCGCGGTGGCTCAAGCCTGTAATCCCAGCACTTTGGGAGGCCGAGACGGGCGGATCACGAGGTCAGGAGATCGAGACCATCCTGGCTAACACGGTGAAACCCCGTCTCTACTAAAAATACAAAAACTAGCCGGGTGAGGTGGCGGGCGCCTGTGGTCCCAGCTACTCGGAAGGCTGAGGCGGGAGAATGGCGCAAAACCCGGGAGGCGGAGCTTGCAGTGAGCCTGAGGATCTGGTCCACTGCACTCCAGTCCGGGTGACCAGAGCGGAGACTCCGCCTCAAAAAAAAAAAAAAAAAAAAAAAAAAAGAGGATATACACCCATACTGATATAGATCCCTGCATGGATACACAAAAAACTGGTAACAGTTACTGCCTAAAGTATGTTGTTAGGAATCAGTGAGAGACTTTTCACTACATATAAAAGGATTTATATTGTTTGAATATTTTAATTTTTCTTTAGAGTCAGATTCTTGCTCTGTCGCCCAGGCTGGAGTGCTGTGGCTAATCATGGGTCACTGCAGTCTTGAAGTCCGGGCCTCAAGTATCTTCCCACTTCATCTTCCCCTGGGTAGGACTACCAGCATGGGCTACCACGCCTGGATCATTTTTTTATTTTTTGTAGGAACAGGGGTCTTGCTACGTTGCCAAGGTTGGTATGAATCTCCTGAGCTCAAGCAATCCTCCTGCCTCTGCCTCCCAAAGTGCTGGGATTACAGGCGTGAGCCACTGCGGCTGGCCTGAATATCTTTCTTGAGGATGAAAAAAAAAAAAAAGCAAGTAGGTAATGAATTTGAAAGTGCTTTGTAAATCACAAAATATGACACAAATATTAGGATGTTATTGTTACTATTATCCACCAGCAACAAGATATCAAACACTGGTTCTGTGATTATTTAATGGTGAAAAAGTTGAATAAATGTAGTATACCCATATGTTGGAATATTGAGTTCATTTTTCTTTTAAAAATCACACTTTGGAATAATTGCTATTGGCAAATGCTCAAGCTGAGTGGAAAATATATAAACATTGTATAGGCGAATAATTCCAATCTTGTGCATTTCGTATGTAAACCTACATACACAAAAAGAAAAAAGACTGAAAGGAATCATCCACAATGCTTTGAGGGGGAAGATGGAGAAACAAAGTGTTAATTTTCTTAACTGTACTTTTGGTGTATTCCAGATTTTCTAGAACGAGTTAATAAATGCCACTAATAAAAGGGGATATATCACAGCTACACCTTCAAACGTCAGAAAAAGAACTTTTTTTTTTTCTTAGGTAGGGGTATGATTTTGATCTGGGCACTAACGGGGACACTGATTGCTTTCGCTAGTGAGTCAAGACCAGCAGATAAAAAATAATTTTTAAAAACCTCGTGAAAATGATTTGCCGCAGGACGGGAGGAGGAAGAAGCAGGCGTGGGAAGTGCTAAAGGAGGAACCTAAACCTCCATCCTCTTCCCCGGGGAGGTTAAGAACTACAGGGAGAGGCGAGAGAGACTATGACCGCCTTACGGCTAGAGCGGCCGCGAAGATAACACTTCCGGGGCGGGGCTATCTGGCTCTTTCCCTTCCGCGTGGAGAATGTGGGCAGCCTGTAAAATTAAGGTTCACGATTACTTGGCCACCACTTCCATCACTCTGAGACGGTGCCTGAGACTGGGGGCCACCATGGCAAAAAGCAAGTTCGAGTACGTGAGGGACTTCGAGGCTGACGACACCTGCCTGGCCCACTGCTGGGTGGTAGTGCGGCTGGACGGCAGAAATTTCCATCGGTGAGCGAGCTCGGCCCGGCCCGGGGCGTCGCGGTGCGCCAGCGCTTCTGGGAAATCCGGCTTCTACTCTTCCAAATCCTCCCGGCCGCCCCAGCCACGGTTACCGGGGTAACGCGGTAGCCAATGAGTGCGCAGCATGGAGCATCGCCCCGCCCTGCGTGTTGGCTAGGACAGTGCTTGAACGCTGGCTGTTAGCTTAATGAATGGGCGACGTGCCCCCCTGATGAGGATCTGGCTTGGAGTGCCCGTGTTAAGTGAACAGAGACCTGTTAGCAAGGACATGTTGTTAAAAGTCACTCTCATGCACGGTATTTAAGCTCTTAAGCCAATCGCCTAGCCTTCTGTTAGATATCTTTGAATGTTGACTGTTCAGAAGTCTGTGTAAGCCTTGCTTGTGGGCAATACTTATGTCTGTGCTTCATTATCAGTAACAGGCCACATGGACTATTTTCAACAGAGAGTCAGAAAAAAAGAGAAGGCTGGGCGCTGAAGGCAGGAGGATCACTAAAGGCCAGGAGTTGAAGACCAGGTTTTTGTTGTTGTTGTTGTTTCTGAAACTCCGCCACTACAAAAACAGAGAGAGAGAAAAAAGCAAGAGAGAAAGAAAGAAAAAGAAAAAAAAATTATAATTTGCCGGGTGCAGTGGTGCACACCTATAGTCCCAGCTACTCGGGAGGCTGAGGTGGGAGGATTGCTTGAGCCTGGGAGGTCAAGGCTGCAGTGAGCGGTGATCGGACCATTGCACTCCAGCTTGGGTGACAGAGCAAGACCCTGTCTCAGAAGAAGAGGGAGGGGGAGAAAGAAATATAACAGAAAGATGGGAATTTAATTTTTAAAAAGGGCTGCATTATTAATGATCATTATAACTAACATTTATTGAGCAATTACTAGGAGCTAGGTATGATTGCTTTTATCTTCCCCCTAATCTTCAGGACAACTCAATGAGGTAAATATTCTTTTATTCCCATTTCATAGAAAGGAGAGTTGAGGCTTAGCATTTATGTCTGTTTTTCTCAATTTCAGGGCAGGAAAAAAACTAAGTTTTTAAGGAAATGGATCAGGTTGTGGCTAGTTGAGCATTTGGGTTCACAGTGCTGTTAACATTATCTTCCTCCAAACAGCCTCTGTTATCTAGCAACAGAGCTTGTTGTTAATGACACGCTTCCATCCATGCTTTCTTCCCTTTTCTTTTCCCCCTACGAAGGTTTGCTGAGAAGCACAACTTTGCAAAACCTAATGACAGCCGTGCTCTCCACCTGATGACCAAATGTGCCCAGACTGTGATGGAAGAACTAGAGGATATTGTGATTGCATATGGACAGAGTGATGAGTACAGCTTTGTGTTCAAGCGGAAAACCAATTGGTTTAAAAGAAGAGCCAGGTAATTCCATGACCTTCCTCCTTTCTTCAGAATATTTCCTACCAGCATTTGGTTTTGTTTATCTTAATCGCAGACTTACAGGCTACAGATGATGTCTGCAGTATTTGTAACTGCAGAGTGCATATATATTTCCTGTTTAGATTGTTGTACTTCCATCTGATAGCCGAGCATTCTGTGTGACTCTTTATCTGATTCTTCCCCCACATGCCCCATAAGATTAGTTTCTAGACTGACTTGGCATTGAACATTAAGATTAGAAACAGAGACCATAAGAATGTAATATTCACAATTCATAGGTTGGCTTTAGCCAGTGATAGTCTCTACATGCATTGCATTACACTGTTCCTTAAGGGGGATCTCATTATAAAATAGATAAATCTGATATTTGATTTGGCAGTATTTTGAAACACTATATGGGAAATAAATCATACAATGAATTGGTTTTTCTTTCTTTTTTTAATAGAGGTGGGATCTCTCTGTGTTGCCCAGGCTGGTCTCAAACTCCTGGCCTCAAGCAATTCTCCTGCCTTGGCCTCTTGAAGTGCTAGCATTACAAACGTGAGCCACCATCCCCAGCCTGAATTGGCATTTTTTTTACAACAATGGTTTCCCTCCTTCCATGACTGTAAATACAAACAGGTCAGGCATGGTAGTTCACACCTGTAATCCGAACACTTTGAGAGGGCGAGGGAGAGGATTACTTGAGCCCAGAAGGTTGAGACAGCCTGGGCAAGATGGTGAGACCTCATCTCTACAAAAAAATTTAAAAATTAGCCAGGCTCAGTGGCATGTGCTTATATTCCCAGCTACTCAGGAGGTTAAGGCAGAAGGTTCCCTTGAGCCAAGGAATTTGAGGCAGCAGTGTGCTATGATTGTGCCAATGCACCCCAGCCTGGGGGACGGAGAGATTCCATCTTTTAAAAAATAAAATAAAAATAAAAAAGACCTCTTGAATCATAAATTCATATCACATCCTATAGGGAAAAATTTAGTATCAGTAGATTACTGAATAGAACTGGAAGGAGAGACAGGCTGCATTTAAAATATGTAACTGGCCGGGTGTGATGACTCACGCCTGTAATCCCTGCACTTTGGGAGGCCGAGGCAGGCAGATGACTTGAGGTCAGAAGTTTGAGACCAGCTTGGCCAACGTGGTGAAACCCCATCTCTACTAAAAATACAAAAATTAGCTGGGCGTAGTGGCCTGCGCCTGTAATCCCAGCTACTCAGGAGTCTGAGGCAGTAGAATCACTTGAACCCAGGAGGTGGAGGTTGCAGTGAGCCAAGATGGCACCATTGCACTCCAGCCCAGGCAACAGAGCAAGACTCTGTCCCAAAAAAAGAAAAAAAACAAAACAAAACACAAAACCAAGGTATTGAAATGGTGTTTCTTAGCCAAATGCATTTTATCTCCTGGCTTTCTGGGCAGTTTGTGTTATCTCTCTGTGGTACCCACAGGTCTTCTCAGGGTGTTGAATTAATTCCATGTATTTTTCTTTTTCTTGTTCCACCCAATGTGCGTTACATTTTCAAGTAAGTTCATGACTCATGTGGCCTCCCAGTTTGCCTCCAGCTATGTGTTTTATTGGCGGGATTACTTTGAGGACCAGCCCCTTCTGTATCCCCCAGGCTTTGATGGAAGAGTCGTGGTGTATCCCAGCAACCAGACCTTAAAGGACTACCTCAGCTGGCGACAAGCAGATTGTGAGTGGCACCAAATAAACGTGTAGTTAAACCACCAATTCCATGCCGTACAGGTGTTGATCTCATACAGGATTGGCTCACATATACTTTGTTTTGACATACTTTGTATAGAATGCGGTATGTATTTTTTCAATTAAAGTATTTGAAAAATTAAATTTTATGTAAAAACTTGTTATCTCTATTTTTTTTTTTTTTTTTTAAGACAGAGTTTCGCTCTTGTTGCCCAGGCTGGAGTGCAGTGGTGCGATCTCGGCTCACTGCAACCTCCACCTCCTGGGTTCATAGGATTCTTCTGCCTCAGCCTCCTGAGTAGCTGGGATTACAGGTATGTGCCACAATGCCCAGCTAATTTTGTATTTTTTAGTAGAAATGGGGTTTCTCCATGTTGGTCAGGCTGGTCTTGAACTCCTGACCTCAGGTGATCCACCCGCCTTGGCCTCCCAAAGTGCTGGGATTATAGGCACAAGCCACCACACCCGGCCGCCTTACCTCTATTTTTTAAAAAAATCAGATGTGGCAATACTGGATCTGCATTCTTAGTACTGGACAGAGCCTGTGCAGTGGCCGCTACCTTTACACACACACGCACACGCACACACAAATGCTAGTGTGCCATAGTCTCTGCCATTCCCTGTTGTTCCTCTGGGGTCACCCACTGCTTTACACATTTATGTTCATGCCAGCCTCAGTGGGTATTTGAATTGTGACCCTTGCCTTATGGTGACTGTGATGATGTTTGTGAGACTTTTACTTGCTTGTTCTAGTTTGATTTTTCCAAAATAACTGGAAAAGAGATTGGAATAATATAAATCAAATAACTTCTAAAGTATTCCTAGGATTAACACACAAGTTAACAGATTTGTATAATGTATATCTAAAATGACCAAATAAAACTGTTGTTAGGGATGAAGTTTTTTTCCTCCTGCTCCTTCCCTCCATGTTCCCTGCGTAGGACTTCGGGCAAGTCAGTAAATGTCTCTGAGATCTCTTTACTTTGAAAGAGGAGAGGGTCAGGGCTTTAGTATTCCTTGAAGAATGAATATTGAATAAATATTTTATGCATATAAACGTTACTATTTTGTTCTCCTCACAGGTCACATCAATAATCTTTATAATACAGTTTTCTGGGCACTTATACAACAATCTGGACTAACACCAGTACAAGCCCAAGGAAGATTACAGGTATAAAGATCTAACTACATTAATACTTAACTGGGGACAGTTCGCTGTAGGCTCTCCCATAACTTTTTTTATGTTAACTTTACGCTTTTTCTTTTTTTTTTAAGATCCCTTTACAGCTTTGTTTTGAAAGGATATAAAAATCATAATAGGAGCAGTTCTGCTGCCTGCTTGATCTGTAATCCTGGATGAATTACTGCTTCTCCCTGAGCCTTTATGTTCTTGTTGGAAATGGAATTGACGACACTGGCTCTGCATTCCCCCGTCTAACACTTGCCTGGAGCCTTGTATGACTGTATGACTGCCGTCTTCAGAACCGACTTTTTTTTTTTTTTGGAGACACAGTTTTACTCTGTTGCCCAGGCTGGAGTACAGTGGTGTGATCTCAGCTCACTGCAACCTCTGCCTCCTGTGCTCAAATGGTTCTCGTGCCTCAGCCTCCCGAGTAGCTGGGATTACAGGTGCACGCCACCACAGCCAGCTAATTTTTGTATTTTTAGTAGAGACAGGGTTTCACCATGTTGGCCAGGCTGGTCTCAAACTCCTGACCTCAAGTGATCTGCCTGCCTGGGCCTCCCAGATTGCTGGGATTACAGGTGTGAGCCACCACACCCGGCCAGCACTGACTTTTTGTCAGTCCCACCAGGCCTCTTCCCTCATTGCAGTTTTCCCTGCTGGGCACCTGTAGTTTCTTGGGTTTATGACCTCTGTGTATGGGAAGAGTTTGTGCTGAGTTTGTTACTTTCATAAATGTCATGACAACTACTCATATCATGCTTCTGTGTAATTTTATCCTCTGCCTCAGTTCTTTATAGGTAAAATGTAGAAAATAGTAGTTTCTACCTTGCAGGTTTATGGTGAGAATTAAATGGCATGATGCATGTAAAACAGGATAGTATGAAGCACCTTGTAAGTGCTTAATAAATACTGGTTTTTGTTATAACAGTGCTACTTGTAGGATGACTGTGAAATGAGGTAATGTGTTGTAACAGATCTTTTATATGTATTTTATTTTATCTATTTATTTATTTTTTGAGATGGGTTCTCGCTATTTTCCCCAGGCTGGTCTTGAACTCCTGGGCTCCAGCAGTCCTCCCACCTCAGCCTCCCAAGTAGCTGGGATTACAGGTGCATGCCACTGTGCCCAGCTGTAACAGTTACTAATACAATGCCTGGTACATTATAATTGCTCAGTAAACGGTTGTCATTTTTAATAATAGTAATGATAAGAGATTTTTATATAACAATAATAGGAATACTGGGGCCTGGCATGGTGGTTCACGCCTGTAATCCCAGCACTTTGAGGAGGCCAAGGTGGGCAGATCACCTGATGTCAGGAGTTCGAGACCAGCCTTGCCAATGTAGTGAGACTGCTTCTCTACAAAAATTAGCCGGGTATGGTGGCACACGCCTGTAATCCATCGACTCAGGAGGCTGAGGCATGAGAATCGCTTGAACCTGGGAGGTGGAGGTTGCAGTGAGCTGAGATTGTGCCACTGCACTCCAGCCTGGGTGACAGAGCGAGACTTTGTCTCAAAAAAAAGGCATACTGGTACGTATATCCAGGTTTGGAAGAGTTAAGTTCAGATTTTGATTCTTTGTAGAAGAATAAGGACAACCTTTTAACCTTGGGCAATTTATATAACCTTTCTAAGTTTTACTGGCCCAAATACATAATATGTACTCAGTATCACTTCCCCCCACTCCCTTTCAGTCTTGACTTGTGAAGCCAGTGTTTGGTATAGGAGAGAATTTTATCTAAATAAGATCATAATTGCCCTTAAGATGAAAATTCACTAGTAACTATAAGATGTTTGATAAAATCCTTCCACTTCTTGATTGTGGAAGTTTAGGTTGTGGGTCTAATGGATAGTAGCATTAGGGGAGAAAGAAGACAGGCAGAGCTTTTAATATCTCTTTTTATTTCCTCAGGGAACTCTTGCAGCAGACAAGAATGAGATTTTGTTTTCTGAATTCAACATCAACTATAATAATGAGCCGCTGATGTATAGGAAAGGGACTGTGTTGATATGGCAGAAGGTAATGCTGTTATGTTCAAAGAAAAATGGAAGTCAGGAAAAAAGAGAGCCTGTGCCCATTCCAAGCCGTGCCCTCTTTGCTGCCTGTATGCTGATGTGACTCCAGTTGCTAACGCAAACCAGATCCTTTCCAAGAGGAGAGGCCATAGATTCTTATTTTTAATTACATTTTGTCAGTAGTGGTCCAAAATCTCCCATACATAAGTAGAATTACAGAATTTTAGAATTAGTGCCTTTATTTTTCTGTGTTGTAAGCTTTCCCTGTATCCAATAAAATCCTTTTAAAAGGATACAGTACAGGTATGAGGATTTGTACATTCATAAAATACTTAAAAAATGCTTTCACACTGGATAATACCATTAAATGGTCTCTCCATCCCACGACAAGTACAATATGAGGCACTAAGAGACGATGTATATGAGAGTTTGTTGTTTTCATAAATGTCATGATATTTCTTTGACATTCATACTTAATATTCTGTAATAAGTCTGTACATTTACCTATATCCTTAATTTTACCAATATTTTCTCTCTGTACCAGCTGTTAGGCATAATGATTTCTCTAAATTTATTTCCTTCCATGTGAAGTTTTTTGTTTTTTTTTTTGTTTTTTTTTTCCTGAAATGAATGTTTTCAAGTACCAAGGAGTACCTTGAGAGCTAGTCATTCCACTGGCAACTCCAGCTCTTTGAGTTTTTCAAAACATTTGTTCTTTGGTACAGACTTGGATACCTCTTAATGCAGGTGGAAGGTAAGAAACACCTTTAATTCTATAGTTATTGCTAATGAGGAACATGGAATCCTTTCTTTGTTCCTAAGATCACCTCACTATAGTATAACTTTTTTTTTTTTTTTAGACAGAGTCTTGCTCTGTTGCTCAGGCCGGAGTATGGTGGTGCCATCTCGGCTCACTACAACTTTCGCCTCCTGGGTTCAAGTGATTTCTGGCTAATTTTTGTATTTTTAGTAGAGGCAAGGTTTCACCATGTTGGCCAGGCTCATCTTGAACTCCTGACCTCAAATGATCTGCATGCCTCAGCCTCCCAAAGTGCTGAGATTACAGGCGTGAGCCACCATGCTCGGGTAACATAACCTTTTTAAGACTATTTTTAATTATAAAGCACTTCATGCATACTGAGATTATATGTATATGTGTATACACACACATATATGCGCATATATATACACATATTTATATCTATATATATCTCAAATCTGGCAGTCAGAAGTATATGAAGATAAAAAGTTAACTATCCCCACATCTTTTCTCTCCCAAACCCACTCCTGAGTTAACAATGTCACTACTTTATTTTTACCTGTAGGTGAATGAAGTGATGACAAAAGAAATTAAGCTGCCAACAGAAATGGAAGGAAGAAAGATGGCAGTGACCCGGACCAGGACGAAGCCAGTGCCCTTGCACTGCGATATCATTGGGGATGCTTTCTGGAAGGAACATCCAGATATTCTAGATGAAGACAGCTGACCCTTTGCGCTTCAGTTCTGGTGTGCTTAACCATGCAAGCCCACCCACCTCCCAGGGCTCCTTGCCTTAGGTGGCTGTATCCCTACCACCCAGAACACTGGTGCGAATTACACGGCTCAAGTTGGGAGGGGAACAGGGAAGGAAGGGATGGATGGGGGTGGTGTATCTTGTTCTGTTTAAGCAGAACACCTTGTTTGCAGTGTTGGAACATGGTTCCTTTGGCAGAAGTGCTTTTTTTTTAATCGCAGTACTATTTTTATAAAGCAAGAACTATTTCATGCCTTGGAGAATGAATCATTTTAGATAGTGACATAAATCTTGTAAAAACCTGTCGGTTCTTTTTACCTATGAAAGAAGAGGAGCCCAAACTCTCGCCCACCTGTTCTTAACCAGAAAACCCACTGACTGAAAATCTCACCTCTGCCACCCATCTACTTGCATTCATCTTTGGCAGGCCTCAAGATAAATATGGGTTAATGCCTGCATGATGCCTCTGAATTCAGGAATTGCAGGGAAGACTCGGGGCTTTGTGCCAGTCGCCAGGTTGACAACTTTGGCTGAACAAATGAGTAGTGGCTTCAGTGTCCTTGCGTACACATTCTGTGGATTGATTTAATGGAGTTGTCAGCATGATTATCATCTTCTAGCCAGGGGCATAGTTTCCAAGGCCATTTACCTCTTTCTAAGAAGAAACAAGTATGTGTATATATGAGAGAAACAAGAATGAGTGAATGAGGATGAAGAAACATTTACCCCATGTAGTCAAGATATTTCAGTTTTAAAAGTCACTTTCCTATTAGACTTCCTGAAAAAGATTCTCAGCCTCTATGTAATCAGAAAAATGACATTTGATTTCAAGAGCAGAGGGGTAAACATGTTCCTGCTAATCGACAGGTAGCAGGTGTCAGAGGAGTCATAATGTTAGTAGCGCCACCTTCTGTTGGGTCAGTGGGGATGGGTGAGGAGCAGCAGAGAGCAGCAGGGATCATCACATCCAGCCAAACTTGGCCTCTGAAGGGGGAAGGTAGTGGGAATAGGTGAGAGAACTCACATTTTTCTCGTCCTGGTTTTATATTTTGGAGGGAAAGGATTATTTGGCCCTATTGAGAATCGAGGCTGGGTGCGGTGGCTCATGTATGTAATCCCAGCACCTTGGGAGGCCCAGGCAGGCAGATCACCTGAGGTTGGGAGTTCGAGACCAGCCTGACCAATGGGGAGAAACCCCGTCTCTACTAAAAATACAAAAAATTAGCTGGGCATGGTGGCGCATGCCTGCAATTCCAGTTACTCGGGAGGTTGAGACGGGAGAATCATTTGAACCCAGGAGGCGGAAGTTGAGGTAAGCCAAGATTGTGCCGTTGCACTTCAGCCTGGGCAACAAGAGCGAAACTCCATCTCAAAAAAAAAAAAAAAAAAAAGACATGTCTGGGCACGGTGACTCACACCTGTAATCCAAGAACTTTGGGAGGCTGAGGCGGGTAGATCACCACGTCCAACATGGCAAAACCCTGTCTGTACTAAAATAGAAAATTAGCCGGGCGTAGTGGCACGTGCCTGTAATACCAGCTACTCAGAAGGCTGGAGCAGGATAATTGCTTGAACCTGGTAGGTGGATTCTGCAGTGAGCTGAGATCATGCCACTGCACTCCAGCCTGGGTGACAGAGCAAAACTATCTTAAAAAAAAAAAAAGTAAGCGACAACCCATGTCCCAGTGCCTCGTCTTGCACTGCAGAATTTACATCTAAGAAGAAAATGTATTTTGAAGGGGCGATTGCTGGCCTCATCCCTCACTAATTGACAACCCATCTGTTGATGCCATTTTTTCCCTTCCTGTTCTCACTCCACAGAAAGAGGAGATACGGTTCTTGTTTGGTAATTGCTAAAATCTCTTTGAGGAAAGAAATAAAGATGTCAACTCCTTTGGCTTGCTTTTCATTTATTTTCTTAGACAAATAGACTATATGAAATCTAACTTTTGTATATATCTTCGGGTAGCCCAGGATACACATATCCTCATCATACCAGTGGTTCACAAACTTCTGGATGCAAAAAAAAAAAAAAAATTACTTGGAATGCTTGTTTAAAATGCACATTTTTGGCTCCTCCCAGCCCTCAGGAAGGTTTGAAGCTCAACAATCTGATTTTTTTTTTTTTTTTTTTT
>NW_016803881.1:567374-570539 GCF_001698545.2 Rhinopithecus bieti | reverse complement strand
AAAAAAAAAAAAAAAAAAAAAAAAAAAGACATGTCTGGGCACGGTGACTCACACCTGTAATCCAAGAACTTTGGGAGGCTGAGGCGGGTAGATCACCACGTCCAACATGGCAAAACCCTGTCTGTACTAAAAATAGAAAAATTAGCCGGGCGTAGTGGCACGTGCCTGTAATACCAGCTACTCAGAAGGCTGGAGCAGGATAATTGCTTGAACCTGGTAGGTGGATTCTGCAGTGAGCTGAGATCATGCCACTGCACTCCAGCCTGGGTGACAGAGCAAAACTATCTTAAAAAAAAAAAAAGTAAGCGACAACCCATGTCCCAGTGCCTCGTCTTGCACTGCAGAATTTACATCTAAGAAGAAAATGTATTTTTGAAGGGGCGATTGCTGGCCTCATCCCTCACTAATTGACAACCCATCTGTTGATGCCATTTTTTCCCTTCCTGTTCTCACTCCACAGAAAGAGGAGATACGGTTCTTGTTTGGTAATTGCTAAAATCTCTTTGAGGAAAGAAATAAAGATGTCAACTCCTTTGGCTTGCTTTTTCATTTATTTTTCTTAGACAAATAGACTATATGAAATCTAACTTTTGTATATATCTTCGGGTAGCCCAGGATACACATATCCTCATCATACCAGTGGTTCACAAACTTCTGGATGCAAAAAAAAAAAAAAAATTACTTGGAATGCTTGTTTAAAATGCACATTTTGGCTCCTCCCAGCCCTCAGGAAGGTTTGAAGCTCAACAATCTGATTTTTTTTTTTTTTTTTTTTGATTTGGAGTCTCGCTCTGTCAGCTCACTGCAACCTTTGCCGCTCGGGTTCAAGTGATTCTCCTGCCTTAGCCTCCTGAGTAGCTGGGACTACAGGCACGCACCACCACCCCTGGCTAATTTTTGTATTTTCAGTAGAGACGGGGGTTTTCACCACATTGGCCAGGCTGGTCTCGAACTTCTGACCTTATGATCCACCTGCCTCAGCCTCCCAAAGTGCTGGGATTACAGGCATGAACCACTGCACCCAGCCAGTAATCTGATTTTTAGCCCCAAAGGCTTCTGATATGTATAGTTGTCAATATACAGCACCTTGGGCAGCAAGGCCATTGGTATACTGTGATAGGCTGGTTGGGAAGTAAGATAATGTAGCTCTTGATTGGCAATTTTAACTTAATGGTAAGTTGACAGCATTTTATATCAAAATACAGAAAAGTAGGCATTAGAGTACAAATTTTCAAGAAAACCACCTAGAGAAACGTGCTTTCTGTGGGTCTTAAATGACACTATAAAGGCTATCACTCAGTTTTGTTACATGATGTGGAGATGAGCACTCATTTGTTGAATTGCCAGCAGTTCTGCAGCTTCGAGTTTTTTATTTAGGCAGGGGGTTCTGAAGAAAGTGATAAGCTGGGTTCAAAACCTGTGCCATAAAGAAACCTGTACTGCTACTAATTAGAAGCCAGTGCTTGAGGTTTTTTTTTTCTTTTCTTTTTTTTTTTTTTTTTTTATAAAGGTTCTTGCTCTGTCACCCAGGCTGGAGTGCAGTGGCGCAATCTCGGCTCACTGCAACCTCTGCTCCTCCAGGTTTAAGCAACTCTCTCCCTCAGCCTCCGGAGTAGCCGGGATTACAGGCGCGTGCCACCATGCCCGGCTAATTTTTTGTATTTTTAGTAGAGACGGGGTATCACCATCTTGGCCAGGCTGGTCTTGAACTCCTGACCTCGTGATCCACCTGCCTCGGCCTCCCAAAGTGCTGGGATTACGGGCGTGAGCCACCGCGCCCGGCCTGCTTGATAGTTTTATCTTTGCAGTAGTATGCATTCATCCCAAGGTATATTTCACAGTTGTATATTAATTTTCATCTTGTTCTCTAAGGTACTCTCCAGTATTCTCTTGGAGACATCCTCTCTAAGTCTTAAGGAAACTGAAATGTACACAAAGCAACTAGTACAGAGAACACTAGTTGATGGCAGTTCGAGAATGTGGTGATGGGCAAGTGATGTGTGGCCTGTAGGTGAGTGGAAACATTTTGGCTCTGATGGATGAGAAGGTTGTATCTGGGCCTTCCGTGTAGACTGTCATTTTAAAATCAACCAAAAAATATTTTGCCGAACTGAGACTATAAAGTAGCAAGTGGTATGATCAGGTCTTGTGAATTTTCCATAGTTTCCTCCAAGAGCTGGATCCTCGTTTCTTCCAATTGCTTACCAATGCTTAGAAAGACAGTGATATAATGAATTTTCTTTGATACTAAGCACAAATTTGTTTATGCACAGGGTATAGGGAATGGAGGACAGACACCCAGTATTGGCCGACATGCATCTATTATGAGCTCTGTAGGCAGTATCTCCCTATCCTGAGGTCAGTTCTATAAGGTAGGTACTATTTATATCATATTTCAGATGAGAAAGACGCTAAATACTTTGAGCCCAGGTAGGCTATTCTTCCCACCCCATCAGTAGTACTCAGCATGGAAGCAAATTGAGACATTCATTGCCTTCCTCCAGACGTTTCCTGCCAGCTCAAGCTAGGATGCGATCCCGAGCTCATTCCCGGGGAACCCGGAGTATTAACAAACACCCTAAGTGGTAATGATATAGACTGGGAAACTGCATTGGAGCAGGTCAAGCAGCAGCCGACAGCGTTAACCTGTCAGCCGTGGGCGGAGGCGGTGCGAGGCGCGGGCTGGTCGGAGCCGCGCACCACGCCCCCCGGCCCGGGTGGAACGAGGACAGGTGCTGCCCTCCGGCGGCCGCGTCGGCGCAGTGCAACCCCGCGCCGCGGCTGCGCAGTGCCGCCCTCTGGCGGCTCCACTCCTTCTTCCCATGGGCCTCGGCTTGCGGGCCTTTCAAACATGGAGGAGCGGGAGCGGGGGGCGAGGTCGGCTCGCGCCGCGAGTCCCGCGCGCCCGCCCAGCCCGCGGCTGGATGTCAGCTCTGACAGCTTCGACCCGCTGCTGGCCCTGTACGCGCCCCGCCTGCCTCCCATCCCCTACCCCAATGCCCCCTGCTTCAACAACGTGGCGGAGTACGAGAGCTTCCTCAGGACCGGGGTCCGGGGCGGCGGGCGCGGGCGCGGGCGGGCTCGGGGCGCGGCCGCGGGCTCGGGGGTTCCCTCCGCACCCGGGCCCTCAGGCAGGACTCGCCGCCGCCCGGACGCGCCCGCCCC